>NW_020863028.1:0-17623 GCF_003713205.1 Coffea eugenioides
AATTCATTCAATTTTAGTACAATCTAATCATTTTTGAAATAAATTCATTTGACCAATGTACCCTTTTTAGGGTCATCCGGTCGATTTTTGAATAAATTATCAATTCAATTGACCCAATTACCCTTTTTAGGGTCTTTTGACCAATTTACCCTTTTTGGGTCATTCGGCCGAATTTTGAATAAATCAAATTCAATTTCATTCATTTGACCAATTTACCCTTTTTAGGGTCATCCGGTCGTTTTTGAATAAATCGTCAGGTCATTTGACCAATTTACCCTTTTTAGGGTCATTTGACCAATTTACCCTTTTTAGGGTCATTCGGCTGATTTTTGAATCAATCATTCATTTGGCCAATTTACCCATTTTTTTAGGGCAACCGAGCCGATTTTTGAATAGATCAGGTTTCGTTCAATCTATTTGATCGATTTACCCTTGTTAGGGTGATTTGATTAATTTTGGATAAATTCCTTTGAATTCATTTGACCTGTTTCCCTTTTAGGGTAATCCGGTCGATTTTCAATAAATTGTCAATTTCATTTGACCAATTAGGATTTCAATGTCGAATTCCAAATTGGGAAGTCTAGTCAATTTTTGAGAAAACCATCCATTATATCCAACTATTTAATCATTTGGGTTTTTGACTCATGTTACACTGAGGAAAATTTTGTCAACGAATTCCAATCTTCTCGATGGGAAGTTCGTCAAGGTCAAACCCGTGCGTTTTTGCAAATTCTTGTATCGATCAAAAGTGATCAATCCATTCGGACGTTGACCTCATTTTGACAAATTTCTCGTCACTTCAATTGACCAAATTCTTTCAAAATTATTTCTCACTCAATGAGTTGATCGGATCCATCAGGTATGGTATGGTGCCTACCCTAGAGGATTGCATTTTCATGCTAGGCCTACCCTTGGCACAAAAAGGGTCCCCATAGGACATGCATCCGAGTTGTTTGAATAATTACTAACTAATGCCTTTTTCTTTTTCCCTTTTGAATAAATTGCAGAAATCTAATAACGATTGGTTTATCTAAAGAAGTCTTTTGCATTCTCAGGTAAAATTTCAAAAATAGCTTTTCGGAAAAGCCCCATTATTACGCGATCCCGAAGTAAGGCCCAAGGGAATCGTGTAGACATGAGCACTCAACCAGAATCATCCGATAAGGCCGTTGCAACTACCCAGCCGGAAGCTGCAAGTCCTGGGGTTCAGTTGACAGAGTTACTCACAAAATTTGGGGAAATGGCGTTAGAAATGGCCGCTCAGGAAAAGTTGATTGACGAGCTCGTTAATAGTGGAGTGCAACCTGAGCCTGTACCCACTACACAACCACAATCCGAACCATTTGTAATTCCTCCATTTCAAACTACGTTTGAGGGAGCTGTAAACCCGCAATATGCTTTTACTCAAAATCCTCATTTCTACCCTCCTTATGGTCAAGGATTTCAGCCTCAAGGCGACCCAAACATGCATTTGAACCCACCAGTTTTTTATCAAACCACCGCAGAACCCGTGATACCGGAGCACACTTTCCAAAACAAGCCAGAAATGGGGGAATCTTCTGCTCCAATTGATATGAAGTTGCTTAAACGCCTGGATCGCTTTGATGAGTTTATGAGGAAAAGTCAGGGCTTAAACAAGCAAGGAGTGCTGGACTATGACGAACTTTGCCTTTTCCCAAATGTGCAATTGCCTGAAGGGTTCAAAACCCCGAAATTCAGCAAGTATGATGGGACGGGCAATCCCAAGACACACCTCCGATTGTTCGCCAACAAGTTGGGTAGGCCAACAGATGATGAAAATCTGCCTTTGAGGCTATTCCCAGAAAGTCTCGAGGTCTCGAGGGGGATGCACTCGACTGGTATTCCAAGCTGAAACCCGAAGAAGCGAAGACCTGGCTTGACTTGTCCAACGCTTTTGTAAGGCAGTACGAGTATAATTGCGAGCTGGCTCCAACACGAACCACGTTGGAAGGGACAAAGAGGCAGCCATCTGAAGATCACAAGACTTATGCTAAGAGGTGGAGGAAAGTAGCTGCAAAAGTCGAGCCACCAATGACGGAGGACGAAATCATACGAACTTTCATTAAGGCACATGATCCGCCGTATTTTGAAGAAATATTCCGCATGACTGGATGCTCATTCGCCGCAATTGTTAATAAACTTGAGGAATTTGATGATTTCATGAAGGCTGGAAAGATTGTTAATGTGTCTGCCCTCAAATCGCAGTTGGATGCTTTGCAAAGCCAAGGTAGTAATGGGAAGAAGCAACAATCCAAAAGGCAAGAGGGGGAAACTGTTTTTGGCTGGAATCGAAGCCCTATTCCAAGACCCAGACCTCGACAATACCCTACCTACTCAAACCCTTACTATTCAAGCCCTCATCCTGTTTATCACACCAATACCATTCATCCTCGACCTCGGCCTACCTACAACAACTCTCCTATGGCCCCTTTTCAAATATCTCAACCTAACTTCCAACAAGTTCGACCCCGACCTCCCTATAATCAACAATTTCCTCCACCAAATAGGCCCACCTATAATTACCCCCGACCCATTGAACCCCAAAAACAAAACCATTATCGTACCTTTACCAATCTTGGCAGGCCCTTGGACCAATTGTACGAACAATTAAAAGCTGCCGGTAAAATCAGCGTAATTCCCCCTCCATCTCACCCTCATGGCGTCCCTGCCAACTACGATTCGCAGTACACTTGTGCCTATCATTCGGGAGCACCCGGCCACCCAACTACTGACTGTAGAGCACTTAAGCACAGAGTCCAAGACATGATCGAGGCAGGTGAAATAGTGTTAAAAAAGAAAGGTGGACAAGGACCGAGCATAAATACAAATCCTTTTCCTGAACACAAGGACACCTTTGAGGCATCCACTTCCAATGAAGACATTTGAAAATCTTGAAGAAACCTTGCACAATTGGATTGCCAAGTATCTTCTCTCGCAAAGGGAATTTGGGATGAATCCGGGGATTGTTATTTGTTAAACTTCATGAAACTCGTCCCCGTTTATAGTTTTATCATGTTTAATTAAGTTTTGACTAAAGCATTTTTGCATTATCAAGCTCCTATGTTGTTTTCTTTCGATAGCATGCATAGTCACATCTTTTCGTTATTTTGTTAATACCATTTTGTTTATATTGATTGGTAATTGGTTCAATTTCATTCTAAATTCTTTCGATGGCCAAAGTAAAATTGTTTGACCCTTTGAATATCACCGTTCTGGAATCCGATGAAGCCTTCATTGAAAAATCCCTTCATTGAGAAATCCTTTCTTTGAGATCATACATTGAAAAAACCCTTCTTTGAAAAAGCCTTCATTTCCCTTCATTGAAAAATCCTTTCATTTGGAAATTCCTTCATTGATAAATCCCTTCATTTGAGAAAATCCCTTTCCAGCCAGGTTAAAAGTTGATTGGTCAAAGCAGTATCATTAAACGATTGATTCTGATTGATAGTGCTATGTGCCATGACCAACGTTGTCAAAACGCATGGCCTATGTTCATAACAAAAGATCCGCCACCGATCTTCTGAAGAAGGAAACAAAGTGCTAAAGCGATGAAAGACGAAGTCGAAGGCAAATTTGCTGCAAATTAACAAAGCTTATTGGGTGTTCAAAGGAGAGATGGAAGGACAGACATACCCTCAACCCATCAAATCAGATATGTGCAAGAAAATTTTCATTTGATCATGCAAATTTCCTTAGAAATTCGTGCAAATGGCGAAATGCAAGTCAGGCCCTCTTCTTTTACATTTAAAGCATTTTATCCCTACTTGTCCCCTTTGAACTATCAGAACAATAATTTTCGTTTGGCAACCCCTGAGAATTGCAAACCCCACGCTGGGGCAAATTCATTTTGAAAAGTGATCAGAAAGAAAAGGAGAACCCCACACTGGGGCAAATTTAGTTTTTGAAGGAAAATGCAAAAAGTGAGAAAAATGCAATGAAGAAAATGCAAAGAAAGAGAAAATCCAATCAAACTGGGGCAAATTTCCTCGGTTTCGTTCAAAATTAGAGATAATTTCAAAATGATGCAATCTCAGGTTATTTCACACCTTTCATCAAACCTGCTTTCAAGCCTCAACTTTTCTTGAAAAACACCCCACCTGACCTCATTACAAAAGCCCAAAGTCCTGGCTTTCGTCACTTGCTGCATTTCTATTAGGGATTTTGCTAATCAACTGGCAGGTGATGTCCATAATGCCTTCGTTTAAGTTTATAAGGGAAGCGCATTTTACTGATGCCAGCAATCTTCAACTTACATTCCTGAGTCGACTATGGTTGAGCTCTTCCATTGTTTCCTTAGGTGAAAACCCACAAGGGCACCTCAAGAGAAGGAAAAAAGAAAGAAGGAAAAGAGAAAAGAAAGAAAAAGAAAGAAAAAACCAACAAAAAAGGTGGGGGGCAACCTTGGTGAAAACCCGAAAGGGCGCCAAGGCAGGTTTTCTGCAATGAGAAAGCACAAAGAGGAACAGCTGGTGGTTTGGTCCATTTAGATTTCTCCTCATTTTTGTCATACCTCTGGCAACATTGAATTCCGGAACTAAGATATCCAAAAGCTTGAATAGGACATCCGTTGGCCAAAGCTGTGTCATTTTGGAAAAAACATTCTTTTGCACATACATTCTTAGGAAACTCATTTTTTTTCCAAATTACTTGTATTCATGACATTTTTGTAGAATTTAAGCACACATGGTTGTATGTGCATTCTTATTCATTTTTACATGACATGTGAATTTTCTTGCATACCTCATTTTTTATCGTCGAATTGTATAAATGACAATCCCTGTGATTTATTTCAAAAAGTATACTTGGATTCAGTCATCCTTTGGAAACAGTTGAAATCTAGCCAAGCCAGTTACACAAACTTCATAATATGGCAAAGCATATACCTGGTCAGTTTGAAAATCAGAAAAGCCTTAGGGCGGGGAATCCAACTCAATCGGCTGTCGTAGCAAAAGTTGATAATGGCATCGGAAGACTCATGTTTACACGATTCTCAAAGGAAAACGGATCAAATGATGGTGGCAATTTCTTTTCATTTGCAGAAAATTGCAGGCACAGATGAAAGTAGTCACACTTCGCACCGGAATCGATGTCGGAAAGAGTCCTCCGATGAACAAAGGTAGATCGAAAATGTTGCAAGCAAATTTGATCAAAAGGTGCAACAGCATGGCGATGCAAAGTCAACTTTGGACTCAAATTGCAAAAATTCACCATACTGGGGCAAATTAATTTTTTGGAAAGATTCTCAAAAGTCGCGAAAAGAAAAGAAAATCATCAATCAAAAAACAAATCAAGTTTCATCACGACAGGCTTGGGTTTAATCCCACTGTCCGATGGTCAAGGTTTTCATTTTCATTACTACTGGAACGTGGGTCAGTCCCGCCAGTAAGCATTTCATTTTCATCGCCGCTAGCCTTTGGGTTTGTCCCACTAGTGTGCCTTTTAATTGCATTTCCCACCAGCCGTTGGGTTTGTCCCACTGGTGAGCCTTTCATTTTCATCGCCGCCAGCCGTTGGGTTTGTCCCACTGGTGAGCCTTTCATTTTCATCGCCGCCAGCCGTTGGGTTTGTCCCACTAGTAAGCATTTCATTTTCATCGCCGCTAGCCGTTGGGTTTGTCCCACTAGTGTGCCTTTTAATTGCATTTCCCACCAGCCGTTGGGTTTGTCCCACTGGTGAGCCTTTCATTTTCATCGCCGCCAGCCGTTGGGTTTGTCCCACTGGTGAGCCTTTCATTTTCATCGCCGCTAGCCGTTGGGTTTGTCCCACTAGTGTGCCTCTTAATTGCATTTGCCACCAGCCGTTGGGTTTGTCCCACTGGTGAGCCTTTCATTTTCATCACCACCAGCCGTTGGGTTTGTCCCACTGGTGAGCCTTTCATTTTCGTCGCCGCTAGCCGTTGGGTTTGTCCCACTAGTGTGCCTCTTAATTGCATTTGCCACCAGCCGTTGGGTTTGTCCCACTGGTGAGCCTTTCATTTTCATCGCCGCTAGCCGCTGGGTTTGTCCCACTAGTGTGCCTTTTAATTGCATTGCCACCAGCCGTTGGGTTTGTCCCACTGGTGAGCCTTTCATTTTCATTGCCACTAGCCGTTGGGTGTGTCCCACTAGTGTGCCTTTTATTTTCATCGCCATTAGCCGTTGGGTTTGTCCCACTAGTGTGCCTTTCATTTGCATTCGCCACTAGCCGTTGGGTTTGTCCCACTAGTGAGCATTCCGTTTTCACAGCCACTGAAGCGTGAGGTTAGTCCCGCCAGTGAGCATTTCATTTGCATCACTAACAAACATGGGTCAGTCCCATTAACATTTCATTTCACTTCTTTCATTTACATCACCAGTAAACATGGGTCAATCCCACTAAGACTCCATCTCACTTCAATTCATAACTTTAAATTCTGTTCGGGTCAGTCCCGTTTAAATTCTGTTCGGGTCAGTCCCGTTTAAATTCTGTTCGGGTCAGTCCCGTTTAAATTCCTGTTCGGGTCAGTCCGGTTCGGTCAGTCCCAATTTTAATTTCCTGTCCGGGTCAGTCCCGTTTAAATTTCTGTTCGGGTCAGTCCCGTTTAAATTCTTGTTCGGGTCAGTCCCGCTTTAAATTTCTTGTCTCAGTCAATTCCTTGTTAAATTTTTCTTTCAAAAGAGGTCAGTCCTCATTTTCAAAAAATGGCAGTCGTTCGAGTCGTTCGTGACCGAATGACACAGGTAAGTGTTTGGTGTCTACTTCTTTGTCTCAAGTTTTTCCAAAACTCAGACAAAGAGGGGCAAACTGTAGACACCAAATTTTGGTACGATTTATTTATTTTTGTTCATGCTAGTTTTTCTTAGTTATTCTTTTTATTTTCTTTAGTCGTTTACTTGTTTTATTTTATTATTTTTATTTTTTTTTTTAATGTAGAATTTCTCAAAAAAAGAAAATATGTTTTAGTTGTTTTAAAATTCAATTTTTGTCTTGGAAAAAGAAAAAAGGAAAGGGAAGAAAATTGTTCACAAAATATGTTTATTTCTTTTAAAATTCAATCTTTTGACTTTATTTATTTTTTGGTTAGGTTATTTTGAAAACAAAAGAAAAGTGAAAAAATGAAAATGAAAACGAAAAAAAGAAAAAATAGCAATTTTTGTTTTAGTTGATTTTATTTATTTTGTTTTAGTCAGTTTTAATCAATTTATTTTTGTTTATTGTTTGGTTGGTTTGGAAACGAAAAAATGAAAAAAGAAAGAAAGAGTGGAAAATGATGAAAAAAAGGAAGGAAAAATAGAAAATTTGCATTTTTGGTGTTTCTTGTTTATTTATTTTTCATTTCAAATGTTAATTAATTGGTTTGTTAATTTGTTTTTGTTATTTATTATTATCATTTTAGTCTTATTCAAAAAAAAAAAAAAAAAAAAAAAAAAAAAAATGGTCGCGCATGCAAGCTGCATATTTTGCAGCTTGCAAGGACAGTCTCGCAGGTCCCATTTGATGGCTGGATTTTAATGTGGATTAAGCCATTCATCCTCACCTTTGAGGTGAGGGTTTGGCTCTGATATAAAGAGAAAAAGGACATCAGCCGCAAAAGGGGCATCATCGGGGAAAGACAGAAAACAGCAAAAGAAAAAGCTAAGGGAAAAAACCAGCAAAGGGAAAGAGAGAAACTGAGGGGAAGGGCTTTGTCTGAGGAGTGAACGGCTGGGGTTTAAGGGAAGTGATAGCTGCAAATCTGGAGTGAACGGGAAAGAAAAAAAACAATCAGAGGGAAAGAGAGGCTACGAGGAGGTTCTCGGATGAGGTGAATAGAAACACAGCAAAAGGGAAAGAAAGGAGGACGGCGAAAAAGAAAAACTGAGCAAGAGGGTTGACTAAGAAACTTGCGGGCTGGACAGGAGAGAGCCGAGAGTGAGCGAGAGTTTTCTGGTTGAAAGGGAAGCGAGATTGAGAGAGGGAAGGCAGAAACAGAGAACGAAAAAGCAAAGCAAGAAAGTGGATGGCTGAAAAGCAAGGGCTGAAGCGAAAAGGAACGGCGAGGGAATGATCGACGGCTGAAGTAAACAGCGGCTGGGTTTTTTTTTCCTGGGAGCGAGGCCGAGAGTTGGACGAAAAGGGAAGCGAAAGTCAGAACGAAGGTTTTGTGGCCGAGGAGCCCAGGAGGAAGAAGAGTTCCGGCAGTGAGGGCTTCAGAAAGATGGGAAGGACAAGGCCGTTCCAAGACAACTGAATCTAGCCTCTAAGCAATGAGTTGGTCGCCGCGGAGGCTGCCGCAATAAATTTTTAGTTCTGTCCTAAGAAGCGGTGTAACTCTCCTGGAGTATTTTCACGCTCATGAGGTAATTTTTATTATTGCTTTGTGCAACTTTTGTGAAGATTCAAACTGATTAGATGCGGGTGATTTGAGTTGTTTTGTTCATTATCTCACTGCCTCCCTGGATTTGAAATTGGGCTGCGGAATCTTATGTTGGGTTGGAATTTTGTCGGTTTTAAAATGATGAAGCAATGGGTTTCGTTTAAGATTCTCTATGAATCTGCCAATTCACGGCAGAAAATTTGCAGCAGGAAATGTTTCGTCTGGGTTACCACTTTTTCGAATGAATGATCATGAGTGTTGTTGACGATATCTGTGATTACATTTTGTGATGTTATTGTACTAGTGATAGGCTTGGTGTCTGCTTCTTTATTTCTCCAACGAATATCCGAAGCTGTGAATCTAATTTAGAAGCCATGAAGACTTCCTATGTGTAATCATCAGCCTAAGTAACCGTCTCATTTTCTTGTGTATATGAAGTCTGTGTATTTGATGAACTAAAAGTTGTATCTTGGATCCTTGTCTGCGTGTGTGATTTGAGTCTGAAGAGTCCTGGCTGCGCAAGCTACAAGATTCGATTTTGTTTGTTGTTTTGTCTTAGAAGCTCGGTGTTTATATGATTACGACATGAAAACCAGAAATTTGCTGTAAATATAGTTTTAGTTACACGTTGAGTTCAGCAGTTTTGTTGTATTGCTGCTCTCTCTTGTTGCATGAAACTGTGAATGCCATGTTAGCTGCAACAAGTGAAGTCCGAAGTTTAGGAAGCCATAGCACAGCAGGCCACTAACTCTACGCATAGATGTGCCTTGGCTAAAAAAATACAGCAGCCTGCTTGTTTGTTTTGTTGATTGCAGAAATTTTTTGCTGCATCTCTATGTCTGGCTGCTTCGATGGGATTTTCTGGGAAATAAATGGTTGTGTCTAAGGATGTTAATTGAATGGGTTGAAGTTTTGATTAGTTTAGGTTGACAAATTTGGGGATTTGCTTGAGATTCGCATTTTAATCTACTGGGTAGAATGAGAAGGCAGCTGCGAAGCTCATATTGCAGAAATATAAACTTGTTCTTCTACGTGGTTGCATGATTTTTGCATGAAAATGGCTTTTAAAAATTGCACTTCGGCCTCTCAAGTCTCTTCTTGTTCCACTAGGACCCATTTAATTAAATAATTTCATCAGTTTGGTCCTTGATAATTTTAATTTTTACAATTTCATTGTTCGCTTGCTTCAATTAACTACCATGCTTTGTCAATTGCACTTAATTCATGATTTTAGGGGCTTTATGACTAAGTGAGCTTTGTTTTGCCCATTTCTTTTAATTTTTCTTAAATAAAGTGGTGCCTTGACCTTTTTATTATTTTGGAGGGTAATTGAATAATTTCACTACATTAGGGCGTCGCTTCAAGGGAGGTACACTCTATCCCTCATTTTGCACTTCATTTGACCCTATGTGCTCTTACGTGTTATGTGAATATGCCTGTCTACTTCGCTTTCCTTACCTCCTTGCATGCGTTTACTTACTTTTACTTTTATTTAAGTTTTTATGGGGTATGTGTACACCTCTTGGCTTGTAATAGATAGGGCTCGGAGAGCATCTGGTCCATTTCCCTTTCCCCTTTATGCTTTCATGGGGTATGTGTACACCTCTTGGCTTGTAATAGATAGGGCTCGGAGAGCATCTGGTCCACTTCCCCTTCCCCTTGCTTGCTTGTTTTTGTCGCTACATGTTTAATTGCTTTATTAGGCTCTTGCATCTAGTCGAGCATGCTAAGTGCTACGTGTTACGTGTTTACGAGCATTTTGACATGTCTATTCGCTTTTCATACCCTGAATGAATGTGATGGATGAATGTACGTTTCCACTAGTCCAACGCTAGTCGGAATTCCTAGAATGGGCTAGTTCAACGCTAGACCCTTAGAAATTTCCTTTCTTTTCACTAGTACATCATTTGCTTGTTCACCACATATCACGCATTTTTCCTTAGTTTATCATTTTGCATGTTCCTCAAACCCCTTCCCCTTCACTTTAGGACTTGCATCTCATGCTAGTTAGGTTTCATTTGCGTGAAAGTCCCCTTCCGATAAGGGAAACGAGCGAGTGTGGCTACTCGATAGCCTTAGCACGCTAGTTTCGCCTTCTAATCAAAGGGAAAATCAAGTCACGATTTAGGTCTCCCCGTACCCGTCTTGCTTGCATTCCCTAGGCTCATGCATTCTCAATCCACTCTATCATCACACTTTCACTTTTGTCTCATTTGCACACGTGCACCTTTTTATCACTTTCACTTGCACACGAACACTTTTTTTTATCTTCACTTGCACACGAACACCCTTTTATCTTCACTTGCACACGAGCATTTTATCTTCACTCGCACACGGGTACTTTCATCTACATTTGCACACCTTCACTCTTATCTTATTACTTTTATCATTTTTCTCACTTCACACAAACTCACACTTTCACATGGCGTGCATTCCACTCATTTTTCACGTCATTTAGGTTTAGGTGTGACCTCTCCAAAAGGATCATTATTGGGCTTCACAATTAATGTGATTGGCACCACTCAACCTTTGGAGAGAAATTTCCCCCAATCCCCCTAGGTCTAGGTTTTTGCATTCATATAGACATATCCAATACGCGATACATACATTGGGTAGAAAATTAGGAAAGGTAAGGTTAAGTCGCGCAACTAGCCTTGGCTAGGTCAAAGGGGTGCCTTGGATTCTATCCTTGCCTTCCCCTTTGTCAAACGTGACCCCCGAACCTTTTTCTTTGGCTTACGTGGACTAGGAGTCGTTTTAAAAAGGGTTTTTACTACTTTGTCTTTAAAAACACTTTTTGGGTGACTTGGTACACCCCAAATCTATACCAAGTGGCGACTCCGTTTTCATATTTAAAAAACCCTTTTTAAAATTTCATTTGGCCAAATCGTCGCTTTCCAAAGTCCCATGGCCTTTTTACTTTTCATTTTGCACACGTTCACACCACACTTCACACACACATCCACATTCACACATTTCACATTCGAAAAGTGGGGCGCGACAGAACCTTTACTGCAACAAGCTCGAAGTTTTCGACTTGTTGCAGCAAGGTTGACAGACCTGTTGTTATTATTGTCTTGTTGTAGTAGCTGTCAACCCTCACATGTTCGACTGATTGTCGAAGAAATGGTTTTGTTTTGTTAAGAGTCATGAACGGAATCGTCTAATACTTCCCACAAGTTTGCAGATTGCGGTCTTAATGAATTCCATGTTGCATTATCAAAGCAGACTGCTCCTTTGTAATCTCCTAAGTCCTCCCCTCATATGCGTGTCTTGCATTTCGTGGCTTTGTTGCTGTGTGGGTAGGGATATCATACACAACTTTGCCACCACAAACCCCAAAGTTTAGTCAAAAGCTGGGGGAGAGCTTCCTGGCTTGTTGCGGCAGTAGATATTGTCCTACAATGTTGAAGCGTTAGCTGCTCCAAGTTTATATTACTTTGCTATTTTTCATGTCCAAGAGCCTTGTTGAGTCTTCCCTCTCCCTTTTGTCCCAAGTTCTTGCACTTTCTGTTTGAATTAGTTAGGACTTGCATTGAGTCATTTCTGGGTTAATATATTGGAGCTCGTATGAGGAGCCGAGAGTTGCTGCAACAAGGTTGGAGCTCTCGGTCTTGTCGTAGCAATGTTGGCAGATCTGAGCTCTCTGCTTTGTTGCAACAATGGTCTTTTGTTGTTGCTGAGGCTTTTGACTTGCTCGAAGTGTGTGGTTGATCTATTGTTCAATTGGAATACCATGCGCATGGTCACCTCAAGTTTCTCCCTTTGCATCTTTGCTGCATTTTTTATCTGGTTGCACTTGCGGATCTAATGGAAATAGGTAAATGCACTTGGGTAGTGGTAACAAGGATGAGTTGAAGTTCTTGCATCTGGTTTTGGTTGTTGAATTGGTAGACTTTGCTTGTGTCACGTCTAGGCGAATAAGGAAAGGCTGCTGGAGTCCCCAAGCAACGAAAGCTGTAGTAAGCTTTTGTTGCAGAAAGCTTCTCCGTAACCATTGCATGAAACTCGCATGGAAATTTTAACAAGATTGCACCTTCACCCCTAGTTTGCTAAGCAATGTTACTATGGCCCAGTTAATTGAATAATTTAATCAATTTTGTTACTTTAGAATCTTAATTGCTTTTGGTATGTTTTAATATGATTCTTGGATAGATTTGTAAGGAGTTTTAGGATGAATTTGAAGGGTTTTAATAACTTTTTCTAGATTTATAGTTTTGATTAGAATTTTTGTGGAATTTTGGGACAGTTTGTTGTTTAATCGTAACAAATTGGTTTTCATTTATTTTTGCGAATTTTATCTTTTGATTGGTAGGTTTCACCTTATTTTAATTGAGACCCCCCAATATTTGTAATAATAAATTGATTCCTCGAATTTCTTTAATTCTTTCAAATGGGTCCTTATTGGTTTCAATTTGATGAATAGGGGTTGTTTAGTTTATTTGAATATTTTGATTGATTCAAATTCGTGTTTTATTTCCATTTCATGTGATTATTTGTTAATTAAAGTGATGCCTTGAACTTTTCTTTATTTTTTGGAGGGTAAATACGTAAATTCACTTCATTAGGGTGTCAATTCAAGGGAGGTACACCCTATCTTTTATTCATACTCTACTTGACCCTACGTGCCCTATGTGACTTTACGTGTTCAATTGCATGTCTCTTGAATGTTTTGCTTTCATTATTTCTGTTATTTATTTATTTATTCGCTTTATTGACTTTAGTTTTGTATATTCATTTTTAGTTCAATTTTGATCATTTGAAAGGCACTTGAATGCCGAAGTTGTAATAGTAGGGTATTATTTATTTCTTTCCCCCTTAGATTGTAGTAGGGCTTCCCAAGTGTAATAATTAGGGGTTTATTTGCTTCATTTTGCTATGTGCTTATGCATGCCTATGAGTTATGTGTTACTCGCTTTTCTAGGGTCTTGCATCTAGATAATCATGTTTATGTGCTACGTGCTAGGTGAAACTATGTGTTTTGCATGTCTATTTGCTTTTAGTATTATATCTGATTATGTGGATGGCATGCACGTTACCGTGGCTAGTCCAATGCTAGTAATGGTTTTCCCCTCGAACTCTTACAAGTCAAATGCTTGTGAGGGAATGTTAGTTAAGGGCTAGTCCAATGCTAGACCCAATTGGGTCGTCCCCTTTTCGTTAGTATCATATCTGCATGCCTCACTACAAATTCATGCATATTTTCATTCTTGCATGCTCCCTTAACCTTTCCCTTACACATTTAGGGCTGCACTCTCATTTTAGACTAGTTCATTTGCTTGCATAGGTTAGGGAGTTACCCTTTTGGTAAGGGAAATAGACGAGTATGACTACACATAGCCTTAGCACGCTTGTTTTCCTTCTAACCAAAAGGCAAATCAAAAGTCACGATTTAGGGTCTCCCCGTACCCGATATGCTTGCATTCCTTTAGACTCATGCGTTCTCATCCATTTTGCACTCTCACCCCACTATCACTTTGCACTTCACCCCACTATCACTCCACACACTCTCACTTTATATATTCTCACTATGCACACTACCACTTTATCCACTTTACTATTTTGCACACTATCACTTTACACTCTCTCATATCTGAATAATTGCACTTTACACACCTACTTGCACACTTGCACATAGCACTCGTTTTTACACTCAAAGACATTTTTTGCACACTTGTTTTTTCTCTTTATTACTCGAGCTTTCATTTGCATTTATTCGTGACCTCTTTGAGGAATCACCACTGGCTATCACAATTCATGTGATTAGGACCAATCGAGTCTCAAAAGAGACATTTTGTCCCATCCGAACCAATCATTAGATTTAGGTTTGCATTCATATTAGACGCATCCAAATGCAATACATCTTTTGGTTAGAAATTAAGGAAAATTATGACTAAATCACGCAACTAGCTTAAGTTAGGGTAAAAGGGTGCCTTAGACTTTGTCTTTGCCTTCCCTTTTATCAACTGTGACCCCTGAACTCGTCTCTCTGATTTTCGTAGGTTAGGAGTCATCTAAAAAGGTTTTTACTTCAACTTTTTCAAAAATTACTTTTTGGGTGACTTGGTACACCCCAACTCAATACCAAATGGCGACTCCTATTTTTCCGTTTAAAAAACCTTTTTAGATTATTATTTTGGCCAAACCGTCACATTTAAAAGTCCCATGGCCTTTTCTTTTATTTCTCACATTCACACACACTTTACATATTTCACACACACTACACTTTATGATTTCAAAACTACTTTTTTTCCTTTATTTTCAAAAATGGGGCGCGACAGTGTCCCCACGAGTTTGGCCAATCGAGAAATTACTTATTTCTTTATTAATAAATATAAAATGAAGAGATAATATTTGACTAGCACAGTTCTAATATGACTGCATGATGAAACATGTCCAAAATTTTGAACATGTCCAAAATGATGGAAATCATGATGAAACACATCAAGGACCAAAATGCTCTTATCGCTCAACTGCTCACCCAAAAAGATCACGCTCCTGAAAGAAGCCATATGAACTCTAAGGAGCACCAAGAGCATGAAATTCTCTCATCTAAAGGCAAAGACAAGGTGAAGGAAGTATATGTGATCGTCGAGAGAACTATTCCCGTAGAACAATTGAAAGAATTTGTTGAAGGCGTGATCAAAGACAAAAATGGGGGTAGTTCAAAGTCAAGTTTTACCTACTCCAAACCTTACACTGCTAGAATTGACAACCTAGCAATGCCTGCTGGATATCAACCGCCTAAATTTCAACAGTTCGATGGGAAAGGTAGTCTAAAATAGCATGTGAACCATTTTGTCGAAACATGTAATAACGCTGGAACCTATGGTGACCTGCTAGTCAAACAGTTCATCTGATCCTTGAAGGACAACGCGTTTGATTGGTATACTGATCTCACTCCGGGGTCCATCGACAGTTGGGAACATTTGGAACAAGAGTTCTTGAATCGCTTCTTCAGCACTAGAAGAACCGTCAGTATGCTGGAGTTGACTAACACTCGTCAATGGAAGGATAAACCTGTGGTCAACTACATTGATAGGTGGAGAAGTCTGAGTCTTAACTGCAAGGACAGACTGTCTGAACCCTCTGCCATAGAAATGTGCATCCGAGGAATGCATTGGAGCCTAAGCTACATTCTACAGGGTATACATCCAAACACATTTGAATAATTAGTTACTCGTGCTCATGATATGGAGTTAAGCATCACGACCAATGCAACTGATGGGCTTCCTATTCAAGTTCCACGAGTGCAGCTGCCTCGTCAAATCAATGAAAGGCAAGAAAATAAAAAAGGGGACAAGCCTCCTTCAAGATTCAGTAATAAGGAATCCATGGCAATAAACACAGCTCCCATGAAAATTGCTACCAAGGTGAGCCGAAAGGTCACCGAAAAGGTAGACTCCTCTCAAAATAGGTTGGTAAGAAGACCCACTCTAAACGAAATGCAAGAAAAGGAATACCCCTTCCTTGAATCCGATTTACAATGAATGTTCGATGATTTTTTCAAGGAGAAGCTCCTTGAACTTCCCGACATAAAGCACCCAGAGGAAGCCGGTCAAGTCAATGATCCAAATTATTGCTGTTATCACCGCTTGATTGGCCACCCTCTCACTAAATGCTTTGTCTTTAAGGACAAAATTATGGAATTAGCCTTGTGAGGATCCGTAAATTTTTTTTATTTCATAATATTTTATTTTCTTATCTCGCATGCATTTTTTTCATTATACCCTATTATATTGACTTTCTAGAGATTTTTATAAGTAAATATAGCTTTTAAATCATTTTTCTAATATAATTTAGTTCGGGTTAATTTGGAAGTGTATTATTGACGTGGGACCCACTAATGCGGTAAATACGATATATTTTTGATAACTTGTTGGAGGTTTGTATCAAGTGATATTATTTTACAAGGTGCTAGAATACAATTAGAGGTTAGCTAGATAGATTAACATTGGAGAGACAAAAGGATAGTTTTAAAACCAAAAGGTGACATGTGTCACCTTCTTATTCGAAGTTGGATTTTGACCACTATTCCTTAACTTTACTAAAACCTCAAATTGACCCAAAATATCATCTTCATTTGCTTCATCTTGGCCGGCCATTGAGGAGAGAAAAAGAGAGGAAAGTTTCATCTTGTTTCTTCAAATCCAAGTCCAAATCTTGAGTTCCAACCGTTAGTTTCTCAAATTACTCCATAGAAACTTCTTGCTAAGGGAGTTTGAAGGTCTTGGTGGAGTTGTTTTGGAAGAAAAAATCCTAAGCTACTACCTTTCTTGAGGGGTTAAGGTATTTTGCTTGGAAACTTACTTTTGTTCATAATAATGGTCAATTAGTAGTTTGTAGTGGCTAAATATGTTATTTTATGGAAGATTTTGTGGTTTGAGGTAGAATTAGTTAAATTTCAGATTTTATTGGAAATTTTTCTGATTTTATATGATCATTAGTGGTTGGCCATGAATAATGGTTTGATATGGTGTAAAATAGGGCTTTTATATGTTAGTTGTAGTTGGTTGCGAAAAATTTCAGTTTTGTGCGAAAATTCCATATTAGGGTTTCAATTAACCCCTGTTCTGTCCGGTTGTGTTTGGCTAGGTTGGAGGCCGAATCAGCCTTAGGTTAAAACATGAAAGTTGTAGGAAATGATGTTTTATAGTTGCCTGTAAATGTTTAGTCCAATCCAAGCTTCGTAGGCTATAAAAAGATAGAAATACCCCCAGACTGCCCTAGGTCGAGTCCGGTGGACAGAGTTGACACTTCACCCAATCTGACCGAGACTTTTCACCCTGATCCTTACCGAATTAGAATTTGGCCAAAACACAAAAGTTGTAGTGCTGTGTTTTAGGTTTCCAACGGCCCTAGAAACACCTCAATTGGACTTCGGTAGCCTGAGTTATGGTCATTTTACCATAATACAGTTAGCTAATCTGTTTGTGCGATTCTAGTATGGTATATTACAATTTTGACCTAACTACACTATGAACTGGACTAAGTAGTCTTCATCAAAGTTATAACCCTCTGTCTTAGCTTCGAAACAGTATAACTTGCACTTCAATCCAATAAGCGTAGTTTCGGTTATGTCCGACAAACTAAGTAGCGGTGAATCTGTTTTTTTGGTTTCTTAGCTTAAAACTCATTTTTGGTCATTTTTCTAGCTAAATCTTGTACTTGAATGACTTTGAGTCTATTGAACGGCTGTTGTGATGAATTTATATTGTGTATGATTTTGGGATTGATTGAGGAAAATAATGAAGCCATAAATGGCTGAAAAATAGGTAAATACAGAGG
>NW_020863029.1:0-12291 GCF_003713205.1 Coffea eugenioides
ACGTTTGAAAATTGTGATGCATTTTGTTCATAAATTCATAATGTTATACCATTTTAGGCTTACCCTGGCAAACAAAGGGCTCCTTAGGTCACGTCTCATTTCAAATCGCATTTTTCCCTGCTTTG
The DNA here is from genome assembly GCF_003713205.1 of Coffea eugenioides. Taxonomy (NCBI): domain Eukaryota; kingdom Viridiplantae; phylum Streptophyta; class Magnoliopsida; order Gentianales; family Rubiaceae; genus Coffea; species Coffea eugenioides. Next base: position 126 of record NW_020863029.1, read on the forward strand.
ATAAGAATGGCATCATGCATAAGCCTTAGAAAGGGAATGCCTCTTAGGGAATCCCGCGTTAGGCATAAACCGCCTTGTGTCTCGGATATATAATCCAATGAGACTGGCACGTTTATATTTCTTGTACTATTCAAAGGGGTAGTGCACAAGGTAAGGTAGGATTCGATCCCTTTCGTGTGACGACATTGAAAATAATGGAACAGTTTTTACGCATTAGAATATGAGCCTTTAATAATCACTTTTTGACCATTTTATCAGAATTGGTAAAAATCCCTTGCGTAAAGGACATTAAGTTGAAGAAATTCACAAATTCCTCATTGTTGAGATGATAAGTATGTTAACGCCAAATCTTGATTTTCGAAGGCTCATAGACTAATGAATTTTTGAAAATTTCCAATGGGTAGACAATTCAATCAATTTTTGGAATAAACCATCAATTTCATTGGATCATTTTATTCATTAAATTCATCCAATCCATTTTTTCCTATTTCTTCACTTTTAGGACTAAGTCAATTTTGAATAAATCATCAATTTCGTTTGACCAATTTACCCTTTTTTAAGGTGATTCGGTCAATTTTGAATAAATTAAATTTCATTCAATTCATGTGACCAGTTTACCTATTTTTAGGGCAATTCGGTCGATTTTGAATAAATCATCAATTTCATTCATTCCATTTTTACATCTAAGATGATTGAGTCGATTTTTTTTATAGATCATTCGATCCTTACAATTTTGTTCATTTTTAATTTCATTTTCATTCAATTTCATTTTGGATAAATCATCAATTTCATTCTGTTCATTTGGCCAGTGATCCAGTCGATTTTTGAATAAACTATCAATTCTATCCAATCCATTTGACCAATTTATTCATTTTTAGGACAATACAATCAATTTTGAATAAATCATCAATTCCATCCAATTCATTATTCATTTAGTCAATTTTTTTTGAATAAATTCTCAATTTCATCCAATCCATTGAATCAGTTTTATTCACTTTCAGGATAATCCAGTCAATTTTTGAACTAACCATCAATTTCATTCGATTCATTTAACCTATTTATTCTCTTTTAAAGTTTCGATCTATGGTTCACTGAAAAAACTAGTCGAGACATTTCAATCCTAAAAAAAAAATAAGTTTTTCACACTAAATTGATTTTGATATCATTTTATGTGTCAATCAAAGCAATCAATTCATTCGGACTTTGTCCTCATTTTGTTGGACAAAATTGTCTTTTGTCACTACAATTATCTAATTTTTTCAAAATTTGTCTTTTAATTGAATCTCAATAAGCCAATCGGATCCGTCAGGTATTGTATGGTGCCTATCCCAGAGGATTGCATTTTTCATGCTAGGCCAACCTTTGGCATAAAAGGGTTCCCCCATAGGACATGCATACCGATTTTGCAGTTTTGCTTACTAACTCTGGGTATTTTGCTTTAATTTTTTCCCCCTCCCCTGCATTTATAAAAGTTGTTTCAACAAAGTAAAAATATTTTTCCTATATCTGATAATATTTTTGGTCTGATAAATTTTAAAAAATTACAAGTGTTACTTGATTCTTGGGCAGATCCAACAATGTAAAAAAAAAAAATGATGATGAAAAAAATGAATGAAAAATCCATTTGAAAACGCTAGTGTAAAGTATCTCAAAAATCTTTTGATTCATTGTTTCTAATATATTTTGTCTCAAAAGATAGAAAGAAAAAGTGTGTATATATTTGAAAATGTATTCTTTAGAGATTTTTATTTGCTCACATGTATTATAGTTTGGACTAAAAAAAAAAAAAAAAAAAATTTTCAAACATTTGAATAATAAAGTTTTTATTTAGACAATTATTGTTTTGTATATATTCATTCTTTATTTGCTCATTGGGAGAATTCATGATAGATTTTAAGAAATAAGACTAAATTAAAAATTTTCGACCTCTTGTTCGAAAATTCATGAGTGTATGTCCAATTCCCAAATTTCTTTGCATACACTAGATTTGTGGTCTAAACTATTCAATGGGAGTAATTGAAATAAAAAGGGTCACACAAATTTGATAGTTTCCCATAAAAGATCAACCCAGATACTTTTCTTTTTCATTTTTTGTCCACTTCTATTTAACATCTAAGATCAGTCGCATTGATTGACTAGCTTCAAAGTGAGACAATTTTTACCATGAAAATGTCCAGTGTGTCTAACCAGATTCAATCCACATCTGAGTGAAAGCAAAAATGTACATTACTTCATATTTGTTTTGAAAATTTGGAATGATACTTTAGGCCTTCATTTCTCTATCTATACAGATTTTATCATTTATTTTCCCATTTGAGACTTTTAAAAATAGAATTTCGTTTCAAATAAAAGCCTCAATGATCATGACCCTCCACGGAAAAATTTTCGAATGTCAAATGGAAATGGGTTTTTCCAACGGGTTATTCTTTACTTTAGTTGTCATGAGAAATAAGAATGATGCTTTGGCCATCGTTTCTATCATCTAAACACTCTTATCCTTTGCATCCTCATTTGAACCTAAATTGGTGGTTCGTTTCAAAAGCACTTATGATTGCACCCCCACACTGGGGAAGGAGATTTGAGAATTGAAAAAAAAAATGGCAAAAATGCTCAAAATTTTTTGCAAGAGAAAAATTACAAGTTGGGGGGAATTTGACTCTACCATTGACATTTTGGTCTTCAATATCAAAAAGAAACAGGGGCCATCTACACTCCAAATTAGGGAGTTTTCAATTTTATCATTGACATTGGGATATCAGTATTGGTAAAAAAAAAAAAAAAAAAAGGGTTAAAAAAAAAAAGAGAAAAAGAAAAAATGAAAAAAATGAAAAAATGATGAAAGAAAAAAAAAAGAAGAAAAGAAAGAAAATACGAAGACATCCAATGCTGCATTCCCCTTAGTGATTGTTGAAGAAAAAAGAGGATTGATAAGAAAAAGGGAGTCAAAAGGGGGTCCCGGATTTTAAATCCAAAACTGGGGCAATTTTTGTGAAAGAAGGCGATCTTAAGTGCGTTGTCCTTGAAAATTCTATTTTTTTTAGCTATCATTGTTAAGCCACATTACAAGCTCATAAAGTCCATTGCTGACTTATCTTTCATGACAATTTGAAGTGAAGATTTCGCCTTTAAGGAATTTACCAATTACTCATGATCATTAGGCCATAACTTGTTTCCATATGTTTAACTATCGTTTCTACCCATACATTACAAGCCCATAGAGCTTATATGTTAACTGAATTTTCTTAAGAAATAAGGGTGATAAGCTATTTGCTTTCACCAAGATGTGATACTGAATGTGTTGGATACAATTTGGGCACAAAAAAAAAAAAAGACAGATCCTGACATACCATCTCCCTGAGTCACCTCAAAATCATGAGTAATACCCATTTGATTGGTCCTAAAAGATGAGCCAACGAGAAGAGGACCCTTTTCCCTCGATATCGATCCCAAAAAGAGGAAGAGATCTTTTGTAATTTGGTTTTGTTTTGAGAGATTTATCATGGAGCTTTCTACATGGCATTTAAAGTTTTTTGTGGAAAAATGCATTTTTTCTATTATACATCAACTCACATTGCATGTTAGTTTTTTAAATTTTGGAAGACACAGTTTTCTTGTTTTGTCCGAATAAATGGAGAATCACTCGAATAAAATTTTAGAATAGACCCAAATTGGGGCAAAATTTTTTGTAATATATCTGTGAGATTTTGTCAAATAGGTTCAAATTGAGGTAAAATTTTTAATACATTTGTAGGGTATGTCCAAGGTCAAGTATATTTCTCAAATCTTGATAAGTCAACACTTTGCATGAATGTTAATTGTTATATCATTACTCAAAAAAAAACAAAAAAAAAAATTTTGAAAATTGAAAAATTCAAGTGCTTTGAAAAATTCTCCTTATGCAGGTGTTTATGGTTGAGATCGAGGAAAAAGTGCAATTCAACTTGCAAATTTGGAGATTAGTCACGAATAAAAATGGAGCAATAATGCTACATTGCAAAGTAGAGGATCGGCTATTTGCTCAAAAGGAGTACATACTTTAGCAGCCAACTTGAAAAAAAAAAAGAGAAAAGAAAAGAAAAAGAGGGAATGAAAGATAGAAAAAATAAAGAGAAAAAGAAAAGAGAAAATAAAAGAAAGGGGGAATGAGAGAAAAAAAAAAGAGAGAATAGTAAAAAAAAAAGGAGGAAAAAAATGAAAAAAAAGAAAAAAAACGAAAAAAAAGAGAAAAAAAAGGGGATTGAAAAAAAAAGAAAAAGAAAAAGAGAGTTTTCCCTTCGATTTTGCAAATTTTGCAATTGAATTCTGGGAGCATTTCATTGGAGATTACATTTCTAAGTTGGGGTAACACCTTGCCCTCTTATACTGTAATGGAAGTGGTAATACATGCCAAAACCGAGATTCCGTCCTTGCACATTTTGACAAAGGCTCAGGCAGAAGAAATCGAATGGATTAAGGAGCACAATGAGTTGCTGTCTCTAATTGATGAAAAAGAAGTTGAATGTTTGTCATGGACAATGCTATCATCAAAGGATGGTTCGTTAGTTATGACAAGAAAGACAAATCTCGCTTATTTGAAGTGAGGGATAAGGTTTTGAAGTAAATTCTTCCGATTCAAGAGGAGGTTAAAGAAAAGTTTGTTCCAACTTGGCAAGAGTCATTTATTGTTCAAAGAGTGCTATCCGGAAGAACGTCCATTCGTACAGAACTTGATGGACAGGTCTTTCCTTTGCCAATCAATTCAGACATGTGTAATAAATTTTTTTTATCTGATTATGTGATTTTTCGTTTTGAAATACCATCTATGGCGGATCAAAGGCGAGCCTTTTTCTTTTCTCTTTAAACATCTTATCCCTAGTTTTCCCCATTGAACCTCCAGAATAATTTAACCTTTCATTTGATAGCCCTCCTAAAGATTGCAAACCCCATACTGGGGTAAATTTTTATCTCCTATTTGTCATAAAAAAAAAAGAAAAAAAAGAGAAAAAAAGAAGTCAAAAGCCAAACTGGGGCAATTTTTTCGGTTTTAATATCCTCATACTGGGGCAAATATTGATAGAATGCGGTTTTAGGGTTTTTGAAACCTCTTTGAAGATTTTGCTTTGAAGCCTTAACACTTTTTCCACACCCCACATGACCCCATCATAAAAATCATAAAGTCTCGACCTCCGCTTTAGTGATATTTTTAATAAAAATCACTTAATCAAATGGCAATTGATGTCAATACACCTTCACCATTTTTACATGGGAAGGGTTGTCGCGCTAATGCCATCCTTTCTTTAAATACATTTCTGAATTGATAAAGGTCGTTGACAAGATTTGTTCATTAGGTGAAAATCTGAAAGAATGTCTTCTCAAAAAAAAAATGAAAGAAAAAAGAGAAGGACGAAAAGAAAAAATAGAAAATGAAAACAAAATAAAATAAAAAGGTGTGACCTTTGTGAAAATCCGAAAGGTTGAGGTCATCAAGGTGAGATTTTGGAGCACAAGAGAATCATGAACGAAAAGCGGGTTGCTGACACTTGAGATAGTTGCCATTCATTCAAATCTGGTCATTAGAAAAGTTGATTTGTGGTACAAAGTGAGGTATGGCTGACTGATGCTAGAAAATTGAGAAGATTCAAAATAAGCTGCAGCACAACTCTTGAGGAGCAGTTTTGACATCGAAGGATCATGCTTGCATAGTTCTCAGGGCCAAAAGGAGCACAAGGAATCACATGGTATTCGTATCATATGATCATTCTTTTTGTTTTTTCGAAAGCATGAAAAATGTGGCCTTCGTTAAACATGATTTACACTGGGGCAAATATCAAGAGGAATGAGCTCCAATTTTGGTAATGCATTTTAAATCGGCTTTGTGGAAAAAAAAAAGTCTTTTAAAATCGAGAGGACAGTGACATATGTATGTACCTCTCAAATCTCTTGAAAGGAGAGTTGTCATTGGTATTCTTCAAGTTTTAGAATTTGTCACCTTTGTTTTTTTTCAAAAAAAAAAAAAAAAAAAAAAAATGTGCGTGCTTCTTTCATTTGAAAAAAAAAAAAAAAAAAGATTACAAATCCACCAACTTGAGCCACAATGTCAAAATGCAAAGCAGATGATTGGTTGAACAAAATTGATTCAAATTGAGTCAATTTCTGAAATGATTTTTCAGGTAAGTATTCAAGAACTTTTTCATGCAATAACGTGTGTCATGTCTTTTATCACCGTTAGCATCGAGTATTGACTCACTAGCGTGTGTTTTGCTTTTTCATAACCGTTAGCATCGGGTCCAACCCACTAACGTGTCTTTTATCACCGTTAGCATCGAGTATTGACTCACTAACGTGTGTTTTGTTTTTTTTTATATCCGTTAGCATCGGGTCCAACCCACTAACGTGTCTTTTATCACCGTTAGCATCGAGTATTGACTCACTAGCGTGTGTTTTGTTTTTTTTATATCCGTTAGCATCGGGTCCAACCCACTAATCGTGTCTTTTTATCACGTTTTGTTTCTGTTTTGTCGTTTTGTCGTGTTTTATTGGTATTGTTTCTAGCGGTCCGAGTTCTGTGGGTAGCATCGAGTATTGACTCACTAGCGTGTGTTTTACTTTTTTTATATCCGTTAGCATCGGGTCCAACCCACTAACGTGTCTTTTATCACCGTTAGCATCGAGTATTGACTCACTAACGTGTGTTATGTTTTTTTTTTCACATCCGTTAGCATCGGGTTCAACCCACTAACGTGTCTTTTGTATATCATGTTGGGATTCGGCAGGTTTGGGTGTTATCCCACTGACCGTTTTATTTTATTGGATTCGGGTTTTATCCCACCAATCTATTATTTCTTGACAATTTAATTTCCTGTTGGTGAGTCTCAGCGTCCACCGCGCACCCTTCTATCCCCCTTCTTACAAATTTAATTTCCTGTTGGTGAGTCTCAGCGTCCACCGCGCACCCTTCTACCTCCCATTCTTGACAATTTAATTTCCTGTTGGAGCGTAATTGCGTCCCTCCGCGCATCTTTTTCTAAAAGACAAATTTAATTTGCTGTTGGTGAGTCTCAGCGTCCACAGCGCACCCTTCTATCTCCCCTTCTTGACAAATTTAATTTTCCTGTTGGAGCGTAATTGCGTCCCTCCGCGCATCTTTTTCTAAAAGACAAATTTAATTTGCTGTTGGTGAGTCTCAGCGTCCACAGCGCACCCTTCTATCTCCCCTTCTTGACAAATTTAATTTTCTGTTGGAGCGTAATCGCGTCCCTCCGCGCATCAATTTAAATTCCTGTTGGTGAGTCTCAGCGTCCACCGCGCACCCTTCTATCCTCCTTCTTGACAAATTTAATTTTCTGTTGGAGCGTAATCGCGTCCCTCCGCGCATCAATTTAATTTCCTGTTGGTGAGTCTCAGCGTCCACCGCGCACCCTTCTGTCCCCCTTCTTGGCAATTTAAATTCCCGTTGGAGCGTAATCGCGTCCCTCCGCGCATCAATTTAATTTCCTGTTGGTGAGTCTCAGCGTCCACCGCGCACCCTTCTATCCCCATTCTTGACAAATTTAATTTTCAGTTGAAGCGTAATCGCGTCCCTCCGCGCATCAATTTAATTTCCTGTTGGTGAGTCTCAGCGTCCACCACGCACCCTTCTATCTCCCATTCTTGACAAATTTAAATTCCTGTTGGAGCGTAATCGCGTCCCTCCGCGCATCTCTTTTTCCAGAAAATCAAATTTAATTTCCTGTTGGTGAGTCTCAGCGTCCACCGCGCACCCTTCTATCTCCACTTCTTGACAATTTAATTCCCTGTTGGAGCGTAACTGCGTCCCTCCGCGCATCTTTTCTAGTTATGACAAGTTACTTTTCTTGATTATTTGATTAATAATTGTGCTTTATCATTCATTTTGTGTTTCATGTTCTCAAACTTTTTCGACTTTGCAAAGATCACAGTTGGTCAACGCACTTGTTTCATTGTGGTTCACTTGCATTTGAACTACGTTTGACCTGATTCCCGTGGCGGGATACATAGGCAACTCTACATGGGTTCGGTCACATTTTCTGCAATGTTATTGCATCATTTTGTCCAATAATTTCAGCCAAGTGTTGGCTTGTTTATTTTAGCTCAAGTGCAGTTAAAAGAAACAGGTAAGCAATTTGGTGTCTACGTCTTTGTCTTGAGTTTCTTTGAAACTCTAGACAAAGAGGGGCAAGCTGTAGACACCAAATTTTTGTCAAATTTTAATATTTTCTCAAGATTTTTCTATTTAATGAATTATTTATTTTCTAGCATTTTAATGTGTAATTTTCTCATTTTTACAGGTTTATTTTAGGAAAAAGAAAAAAAACAAAACAAAAACAAACCTAAAAACAAAAAAAAAACAAGCAACTAGCCAAACAAAAAAAAATAAGAAATGGAAGACAAACAGGAAGGAAAATCAAGAAATCAAATCATCCTAATCATTTTTTTTTCCCCACCAAATACATTTAACCCATTTCACACTCAATTGCCAAGGACCTTTCTTTTCATCCGCAGAAACCATCATTTTGGGCAATCCAACACACAAAACTCCCCACCTTTTACTTCCTCAATCTCCTCTCTCGGCTCTCTCCCAGAGGACACAACAGGGAAGCCAAAAAGAAAAAAAAAGAAAGAAAATCTCCATCCCTCTGGGCTCTCTCTTGAAAAAAGGGGAAAAAAAATGACACAAAAAAAAAGGCTCTCGGCTCTCTCTGGGCTGGACCGAAAAGAAGAAGAAAAAAAAAGAGAAAAAAACTACTTCCTCAATCTACTCTCTCGGCTCTCACAGACGGAGGACAAGAAACAAAAACAGAAACAAGGAAAAAAGAAGGGAGGCTCTCGGCTCTCTCTCTTGGCTCTCTACCGAAAAAAGAAAGAAAGGCATCAAAAAAAAAACTTCAGCCAAGGCAATTCCACTTTCATTGAGGTATTTTCCAGTTTTTTTTTTTAAGCATATTAGATGCATTTTGATTTTAATTTATCTTGTTTTTGCTGGTTTTTATTGTTGTTGTTGTATTGCTGAAAATTGGGAAATGGCATGAACTAGATTGAGGAAAAGGAAATGTTTTTTATGCATGCATGTTAACCGTTTGAAAAAATACCAAAATGAAAAGAAAGAATCTTAGGGGACTGTTTTGATTTATTTTAGTCCTTTTATGTTGTTTTTCTTGTCAAAATAAAATCATATTTGTATTGTAGGAGTTGTAAGAGTGTTGTAGTATAATTTTCATGATTTTTGATGAAAGATATGGTGTTTTAAAAAATAAAAAACTGAACTGATTTCTTGGCATTTTGACCGCTTTCGACTCATTTTTTGTAAAAACTAACTCCGGAAATGGAGTCTACGCGAAAAATCGAGTGAGGGGGTGTATTTTGAGGATTTTTGGTGACCGGAGAGGTCACCGGCGGTGGCGGTCGGCGGCGGCGGCGCCACCGGCAGCCGCCATGGCCACCAGCTGAAGTTTTCTTCAGCTGGCCGAACAAGAAGAAGAGGAAACGTATGGGGAAGAAAAGAGAAAGAAAAGAAAGAAAAGAAAAGAAAGAAGAGGAAAGTGGTTTGGGCTAGTGTTTTTTTTTTAGGTGGGCCTGTGGTTATTTTGGTTGGGTTTGGGGAATGGACTTTTGTTTTATTTCTTTCGGGTTTCGGTTGGGCTAGAAGGTCGGAGCCCATGCTTTAATTTTGGTTGGGTTTGAGTGATAAAAGACGGGCTGGCCTGTGTGTTTGGTCTTGGATTTTCGGCTGGGCTTAGGTAGTATCCGGCCCAAATAAATAAAAATAACGGCCCGATGGCCTTTCTTCTCCCAAATCAGAAACCGAATTTTGCACTTTGGCCCCCTGATCTTTTGAGTAGTTTCACTGCAGCCCAGAACATTTTAAATTTCTTTCATGTAGGTCCTTATATTAATTGCATTTTGGTCCCTGAATTTTATCTTTCATTTAATTTTGACCCCTGAACTTTGGAAAATATAATTTTTGTCCCCCAAAAGTTTTCAATTTTTGCAATTCAGTCCCTAGTGAATTTTGACTCTCTTTATTATGATTGTTTCTTTTCTTTAATAGCTAATTATGCTACTTTTGAATATACTTAACTTGTAATTTTTAGATGTTCTTAAATTTCTTTACGTTTGACATATTAGTGTGAATTTAGTATTTTTGTTATTATTATTTTTCAATTAAATTGGTGCCGTGATTCTTTTGTTCATTTTGAGTATAAATAGGGCAATTTGACTCCGTTTAGTCACCACTTCAAAAGGGAGGTACCTCATTATTATTATTTCAATGTCAATTACGTGCTCTTATGTGCTCTTACGTGCTCCTATATGTTTATATATTTTTATATGCTTTGTTTATTTGATTTGAATGTTCATTTAAATTTTCTTATACTTGTTTAGTTAATTTTATAATTATTTGAGAGGCATTTAAATACCTCAAAAAATGTAATAGATAGGATAATTAGATTTGTTTTATTTTATTTCCCCTTTTAGATTGTAGTTAGGCGCTCCCCGATGTAATAGATAGGTTGTGTGCTTATGTGGCTTATGTGTTACGTGCCTTACTTGCTTTCCTTAGGATTTTTGCATCTAGATATTATGCTTATGTGTTACGTGCTACGTGCTCTTATGTGTTTATTTGTTTTAATTTATGTCTACTTGTCTTATTATGTATTAAAAATGCATGACGTCACCACACTAGTCCAACGCTAGTTGTGGTTTCTCCCTCCGTTTACTTGCTAGTCCAACGCTAGTAAGGATTTTTAGAAATGGGTTAGTCCAACGCTAGACCCTTAGATCGTTCGTGCGTTAGATTCATTTTTGTGTGATATTTATTACATTTTCACGCATATTTTCATTTTTAGGATCTTTTCCCATTTGCATGATATTTCCTATTATATTATCCCCTATCCTCTATATGTGTTAATCATGTCATTTAGAATTGCATTTCATTTAGGACATTGTATAGTAAGTTAGCTCATTTGTTTGTGCATATTAGGAGAATTATTTTTCAAATATGGAAATGGGTGATTATAACTTTTTAGTTTAAATACCCCATTAATCCCTGTATAAGAAAATTATGTCACGAATTTTTTTGCCTCCCGTACCCTTTATGTTGCATTCCCTTTTTCTTTGATCACTTATATATATGTATATAATTTAATTTCTTTTCTTTTTCATCATTTGCATCCTTGTGACACCTTCGAGGATCTATTTTGACCTTCGCAATTAATGCGATTGGTTCAATTAAACCCTTGAATGAACATGTTGTCCCTTGCGATATTTTTTAGATTTGCATTCATATAGAAAACATCCAAATGTGATAAATTAAGGGTTAGATTAGGAAAATTTTGACTAAACCTCGCAACTAGCTTAGACTAGGTTGAAAGGGTGCCTTAGATTTGAGTTAATCGAATCTTTGCCTTCCCTTTCTTCAACCGTGACTCCCGAATCCATTTTCTCTTGTTTTCAAAGACCTGGAGTTGTCAAAAAGGGTTTTATTTTGTTTTACTTTATTTTTTGGGTGACTTGGTACACCAAAACTCCATACCAAGTGGCGACTCCTGTTTTTTCTTAAAAACCCTTTTAGACTAAATTTTGGACCCAAATTGTCGCATTCTTTTTAAGTCCCATTCTAGGTCCCTTTTAACTTGTTTAAAAATAAAATCATATCTTTTATAAACCTCACACTTTATTTTTCTTTTCCATCGCGAAAAATGGGGCGCGACAACTTGGCGACTCCACTGGGGACCTAAGAGAGTCCAAGCACTTGGTTTAGTCGTCTTTTTCTCTTTTTAACCCTTATATTTATCATATTTGGATGTTTTAGGTTGCATTTTTCTCTTTTAGGATATTTTGCATTTCACCCTCGTATTCGTTTATCGTTCCTCGTATATGTGATGAATGATTTATTTATTTACTTTTGTTTATTTACTTATATGTATCGCGCTTTGCATTTGGGGGTGGGGAATATTACCCTAGAGCTTCGCATTGGTTATCGATCCCTCCCCTCCAAAATGAGCACTGGCATACGTGCATACGTTTTATTTTTTATCCCTTATTTATTTTTCTTTTAGTGGCTTGTCACGCCACTCCACCCTACTAGGATTTTAGGCGACCCACTTGGACATGTGATCGTATCACGACGTGTGCGTAGTATGATCCGAGGGGTCACTCGATCTTCCGCTTC
>NW_020863030.1:0-33574 GCF_003713205.1 Coffea eugenioides
TTCGTTTTCTTTCAAAGAGAATTCGAGCCTTTTAACTTGCTTGGCAAGGGTTATTGAGCAATCTCGCGTCCTGTCCTTGATTGTTCATCCGACCTATTCCCCTGGAGTATTCACCTTCATTGGAGTGTCGTCTACCACCTTCAAATCAAATCGTGTTGTCCGTTTGGTTAGAGGTTCCGCACACCAAGCGTAGGACATCCCCGCTAGATCCTTGGGCAAACGTGCTACGTGTCTCGACCGTGGATCGAGGAGCGTATAGTTGGCTTCAGAGCTTTGGTGGAGGTATCTTCCGTTATATCCGTAGTTGTGTCTTAGTTTTCATTAATTCCGCTGCCTTGTTAAAAACAATTCTGTTCGCTAGCTTTGGTATTTTGTTGTGCCGTTTCCTTTCGTTTGATGTCTAGAAATTCCGGTCATTGCTTTTCTTAATTGAGTCCGTCCGTTTGTGTCTTCAAGTCTGTCCGTTGCTGCTTTGTTAGTCAAAAAAAAACAAAAAAACAAAACACACAAAATCTGTTTGCATCGCTTGTCAAAGAGAAAAAAAAATTCTGTCCGCTAGTTCTCGTTGTTTGTCGCGTCAATTTCTGGACAGTTGTGTGTTATTGTCGATAGTCCCAATCTGCCCAGATTTCATACTCTAGTGACATCCATTCTGCCCAGCAATTAGCCTTGCCGAATCTGCAAAAAAATAAAAAAAAAGAAGAAGCAAGTTGCGGCTAGGGTTCCAAGTTGCGGCTAGGGCTTTGCCTTGTGGCCAAATCTGTCCAAATCTTAGTAGCTTATTCAAGTTGTTTACTTATCTTGTCTAAACTGATTTGGGGTTAAAACTAAACTGACTTGTGGATTAAACTTGTTGGAGTTGAGAATCTTGAAGGAAACTACAACCATCTAGGGTTTCTTGAGTTCTTGGAATTAAATCTTGAAGTTCTTGAAAGTTCTTGGTAACTCTTGGAGTTCTTGGCTGATTAGTTGTGGGACGTAGGGCTGACCAGAAATCTGGTTTGTGAACCTCTCTCCGTCCAGGCTTAGTTGCATTTGTTAAGTCAAAAAAAAAATAATAAATAAACAAACAGAAACGCAAAAGACAAGAGGGAAACAAGAAGAACATTCGGCCAACAAGAAACCAAGAAGGAAGCCGTAACTCTTTATTGTCAAATCTGTCTTGTTATTTCTTGTTTCAAACCAGAAAATTACATCAAGAAAAGAAAAGAATTCAAAAGTTTTTGGCCAACCAGAAAATTACATCAAGAAAAGAAAAGGAATTCAAAAGTTTTGGCCAACCTCTTCTTGAAATTCTTGGTTACCTTGAGCCTTGATCACTTGAGCAACCTTTGTTTGAGGTTCTTGATTATCTTGAACTTTAAACACTTGCACTTCCCTTCGCACAAAGAGTTTCTTGTAAGACCTTGCATCCATACGTGGCTTTCTTGGTTGAGGGGTGAATTTCTTGGGAGATTCTTGAGTAGCATCACTCGCATGCCCTTGGGAGTCCATTAGAGCCGAATTTCTGGAATCACAAGAGTTAATTTCTGGAGTCACAAGAACCGAATCTGCCTTGAAGGAGAGAGGGCCGAACTTCTTGTTCTTGGAGTAGAGGGAGAGCCGAATTGTTTGGGTAAATTGCGGCTGTGAAGAGGGAGTCTTATAGGGAGTATAACCGACTTTGGGAAGGCCTTCAAAGAGGAGGAAATCTGGAAATTTCAGAGTTCCAAATCTGGTTGGTGTTGTGAGCAAAGTGTGCGGCTGCTCAAGGGGGGGGTTATAAGGGTTCTTTTAGCCGACTTTGGGAAGGGAATAAAGGGAAGATTTCTGGAAAATTGCGGTAAAAGGAGAGAGAGGGAACCGAATCTGTTTGGGGGGGGATTAGAAGTTGCTTAAAGAAGGACTTCAAGGGGATTACCAACTCTAACTTGTTTTCTAACTTAGTTTAGGAGACTAAGTACCACACTTGGATAACACTTGGACACCTTCCTACACTTTCTCCTCCATTTTAGGATATCCTCCTATATTTTATCATCCTTTTTAGGAAACCACTCCTACATCTTAGGAATTCTTGGAGTTTCCTTTCTTGGCAATATTTCCAAATCTGTCCACCACCTTTAAGCCTTCCAAAACCGTCCTTTCCTACACCAAAATATCATCCACTTGCATCCTTCACTCTTGTTTACTCTTGTGGGAAAAGTTGGAGACAATTATTGGACTCGAGCAACATTACTCAACTACCTAAACCAACAGGTAAGGTACTTGGTAAGTTTTATAGAGTGACTTGAGCACTATACACGAGCGCGAGAGATACACTCAGGGAGTGAAGTGAGGATTATATTTGCACTTTCTTGCTTGTTACTAACCTTTGCAGGGGCACAAAAGAGACATGGAGCAAGATCAACAACCACCATCAAAAGACTACTCTCTATTGTTCACCGCCATGAGGCATGAGCTCAAACGAATCAGTGAGCAACAAATGGAGACGTTACACACTCGTTTTGAGGAGTTGTCTAGGAGCCTTACGCGAGGCTCTCGTTCTAGGTCCCATAACCGGAGTAACCATGGCACCAAAGAAACAAATGGCGAAGACTACTCCGCTAGTGAGGATGAGGAACGACCCGAGAGGCCTACAAGGGACATGCCCAAAAACGAAATCAAGGGGCTTAAAATTCAAGTTCCCGCATTCAAGGGCAAAAGTGACCCTGAGGCTTACTTGGAGTGGGAAGGCCGTATCGAGATGGTCTTCGACTGCTACGACTATAGCGAGGAGCAAAAAGTGAAGGTTGCCACCGTCGAGTTCACCGACTACGCACTAGTCTGGTGGGACCAAGTGAGGACCACGAGGAGGAGGATGGGAGAACCACGTGTCCGGACTTGGCGAGAACTCAAGGCACTAATGCGCAAGCGATTTGTTCCTAGCTACTACAATCGTGATCTCCACTCTAAGCTTCAAACACTCACGCAAGGCAACATGAGTGTGGAGGATTACCACAAGGAAATCGAGATGGCCATGATGAGGGCCAACATTCAAGAAGACAACGAAGCCACAATGGCTAGGTTTCTTAGGGGTCTCAATCCTGACCTTCAGGATGCCTTGGAGCTTCAACATTATTTGGACATGCACGACCTTCTAGAACTCGCCATTAAGGCCGAACGGGGGAAGAAATTAAGACGGGGAGCCCGTACTTTCCAATCTCCTACTGTTGGCCTAATCAGCAACATCCCTCAGATCCCGGCTCGAAGGGACTAACCGCCCAGCCCGTGGCACCCAGGGGTGCAGCCCCTCATGCTGGCCGAGCGTGGTACGGTGCTTTGCGCTGCCATTGTGGTTAAGGAAATAAAGTTGCGCCTTCGCTAACAGCTATAGCTTTTGGTGCAATGGTAAGCGCTTGATCCTGACAATTGGTATCAGAGCTTGGTCTCCTTGAGATTAAGCTCTAACGGCTTGGAGTAAAGATGACAACCAGTCATGCTATGTTTGTTGAGGGGCAATCTGTTACTAGGCCTCCCATGTTCAGTGGCTCTAACTATGTTAGCTGGAAAGAACGAATGATTATTTTTTTACAATCTATTGATATTGAACTATGGTTTATTGTCAGTGAAGGACCGCATGAAGCTAACTTTCTTGATGCAGATACAGGGTTGCTTCGGCCAAAAATGAGAGCTGAAATGAATGCTCAAGATAGAACTAACCTTACATTGAATGCCAAGGCAATGAATGTTCTTTATAGTGCCTTAGATTCAAATGAATCAATTAGAGTGAAAGGCTGTAAATCAGCCAAAGAAATGTGGGATAAGTTAAGAGAAATCCATGAGGGTGGTGACAATGTGAGAGAACAGAGAAAGGCCATCTTGGTCACAAAGTATGAATCTTTTAAGATTGAACCTCTTGAGGATATTGACAAAATGTTTTGCAGGTTCACTGACTTGATCAAAGATCTCGAGGTGTTGGGCAAAGAGTACACCTTGGGAGAGAAGAACAGGAAAATTCTCAATGCTTTGGGCAAAGAATGGGAAAATAAAGTGACTGCAATAGAAGAGGCTAAGGATTTAAGTTCTGTGCCTATTGAATCTATCATTAACTCACTAACCTCTTATGAGTTGAAACTGAAATCTAAAGTGCAGGAGGAAGAGGATGCTAGAGCAAAGAGAAACATTGCTCTAAAGACTACTCAAGGTGAAGATGATCCAGCTCACCTGGATGATGAAGACTCGGATGGTGATGATAATGATCTTGCTCTTATCACCAGAGGCTTCAAAAGGATTTTGAATAAAAGAAAGTTTAGAAGGGGAGGTCCTAGCAATCAATTCCAGAATCAACCATCTATCGCAAAGTACAAAGGAAAACAAGATTTCAACAAGAAACAGTTGGACAAATGCTTCGAATGTGGACAGATTGGACACTATGCAAATGAATGCCCCATGAAGAAGATGAAAGATGGAAAAGTTGATCGAAAGCCAAGATTCAACAACTTTCAGATTACTTGGAATGAATGCAACTCCGAAGGGGAAGTTGAAGAAGAAGAGGAATCAGCTCAAATGGCTTTCATGGCTATTGGAAATAATGAGGTATCTTCCACTCACTCGCAATCTGAAAGTGATAATGATGAAGATGATGATCTTGAATCTTTTGTTGAAAAGCTACATAATGCCTTGAAGGAATCTTATGATAAAAACAAGCTGTTAAAACAGAAAATTGCTTTTCTCATTCAAGAAAATACAAGTCTGGTTCAACAAAATAAACATCTAAAGACTGACAATGAATGCCTTGTAAGATCCGGATGTGATGTTCAAAACGAGCTTGACAGAAAGACTAATATTTGTGAAATGCTGAAGGAAAAGCATGGTGATTTGAAGAAAAGAATGGACATCTTGGATGAAACTTTGAAATCAAGAAAACAGGATTTTCTCAAAAGAAACATGTCATCTACCCATCTTACTGCTTGTCAAAGAACATTTGCTCACAACAAAATTGCACATGGCTTCACAACATATAGAAGATGTGGATTGAGATATATCAAACCAGTACATGTTAAGAACTCTTTCATTATGTGTGATTTCTGTTGTCAAAGAGGGCATTTGAAAGGAGATTGCTATGTGAAAAGAAATCTGAACAAAGGGATGAAATGCATGTGGTTAGTTAGATACAATGCTAACTATTATGGACCCAAAAATTAAAATGGGTACCAAACACCTTATCTTTTCAGGAAAAAGGATCAAACAAGTCCAAATGGTTTATTGATAGCGGCTGCTCAAGGCACATGACCGGTGATCCCTCCTTGTTCATAAAGCTGAAATCAAAATCAAGTGGAAAGGTAACATTTGGTGATGATGTGAAAGCTAAGACAATTGGAATAGGTGATGTTGGTAAGGATGGTGAAACTTTTGTTCATAATGTGCTCTTGGTTGATAACTTAGGTTATAACTTGCTTAGTGTTAGTCAATTGTGTGATAAAGACTTGTATGTGTTGTTTAAAAAGCTTGAATGCATTGTACTTGATTCCAAATACAATGTTGTGTTCAAAGGTAAGAGGTTTAATGACATATATATTGTGATTCTTGATAAAGTTGATCCTTCTAGCTTAAAATGTCTTAAAGCTTCAAATGAAGATCCTTGGTTGTGGCATAGAAGACTTTGTCATTTTAACATGGACTTACTAAAGGAAATTTCGAAAAAGGAACTAGTTAGAGGCTTGCCAAAAATCAGTTTTGAAAAGGATAAAATATGTGATGCATGTCAATTTGGTAAGCAAACAAAAGTTTCTTTTAAAACAAAGAAGTGTGTATCTACTTCAAAACCCTTAGAACTCTTGCATCTTGACTTATTTGGCCCTACTCAAATCTCTAGCTTGGGTGGTAAGAAATACTGTTTTGTGATTGTGGATGATTACTCTAGATACACTTGGGTGATATTTCTTGCTCATAAAGATGATGCCTTCAAGAATTTTACTTCATTGTTTGCTAAAGTGCAAAATCTGCTTGGTTTAAAAATTGTTAGAATTAGAAGTGATAATGGAACTGAATTCAAATTTTGTGGATTTCCAGAATTTTGTGATTATAATGGTATAACTCATGAGTTTTCTATTGCAAGGACTCCACAGCAAAATGGTGTTGTAGAAAGGAAAAACAGGACTCTCCAAGAGGCTGCTAGAACTATGTTGAATGAATGTAGATTGCCTAAATACCTTTGGGCTGAAGCGGTAAACACTGCATGTTATGTAATGAATAGAATTCTCTTGAGACCTATTTTGAAGAAAACTCCTTATGAACTGATTTTTGATAAGAAACCTACGGTTGGTTATTTCAAAGTATTTGGTTGTAAATGCTTTATTTTGAATCTAAAGGAACATCTTGGCAAGTTTGATAAAAAATCTGATGAAGGAATATTTTTGGGATATTGTGAAAATAAAAGAGGATATAGAGTTTTTAATAGAAGGACTCTTGTGATTGAAGAAGCTATACATATAACATTTGATGAAGCCAATGATGATAATTCCAAAAGTTTGTGTGAGGATGATGATGTAGGTGTTCGAGAAGGAATGGAAAAGCTATCAATTGGGAATGAAGGAAGTTCTAAACCAGCAGCAACTGAAATGGAAAATGAAGTTCATAATGATCAAGAAGTGGAAGATGAAGACAAAAATGATGATCCACTCAAAGATCTTCCCAAGGCTTGGAAATTCAGCCAAAATCATCCAAAAGAACTTATAATTGGTGATCCTTCCGAGAAGGTAAACACTCGTTCCTCATCTAGAAAATTGATTGATAATTTTGCTTTAGTTTCTCTTTTTGAACCTAAAAATATCAATGATGCTTTAAAGGATGAAAACTGGATTTTGGCTATGCAAGAGGAACTTAATCAATTTGAGAGAAATGAAGTTTGGACACTTGTTGATAGACCTCAAAATCAGCCTATCATTGGCACAAAGTGGATTTTTAGAAATAAGTTGGATGATAAAGGTGTTGTTGTAAGAAATAAAGCCAGATTAGTTGCTAAAGGATATGCACAAGAAGAAGGAATTGATTTTGATGAAACATTTGCTCCCGTAGCAAGATTAGAATCTATTAGAATGCTTCTTGCTTTTGCTTGCTTCAAAGGTTTCAAATTGTTTCAAATGGATGTTAAAAGTGCCTTTTTAAATGGTTTTATTGATCAAGAAGTGTATGTGGATCAACCCCCCGGTTTTGAAAATACAAAATTTCCAAGTCATGTGTTTAAACTTTCTAAAGCTTTATATGGTTTAAAACAGGCTCCAAGAGCTTGGTATGAAAGATTAAGTGGGTTCTTGATTGAAAAAGGTTTCAAAAGGGGTGTTGTGGACACCACACTTTTTACTAAGCATGTGTTGAAAGAGCTTCTTATTGTGCAAATATATGTTGATGATATTATTTTCGGTGCTACTAATGAGTATCTATGTAAGGAGTTCTCCACCACTATGCAAAATGAATTTGAAATGAGTATGATGGGAGAATTAAATTTCTTCCTTGGACTTCAAATTCATCAAGCTCTTGAGGGAATTTTTATAAATCAAGCAAAATATACCAAGGAATTGCTGAAAAGGTTTGGCATGGAGGACTCAAAACAAGTTGGAACTCCAATGTGCACTTCTACAAAGCTTGACAAAGATGAAGAAGGTAATCATGTGGATGAAAAGCATTATAGAGGTATGATCGGAAGCCTACTTTATTTAACCGCAAGTAGACCTGATATTATGTTTGCTGTTTGCTTGTGTGCTAGATTTCAATCTTGTCCAAAAGAATCACATTTGAATGCTGTAAAAAGAATTTTTAGGTATTTGAAAGGTACATTAGACTATGGTCTTTGGTATGCTACATCTAATGAGTTTGCTTTATATGGTTATTCGGATGCTGATTTTGGAGGTTGTCATGTGGATAGAAAGAGTACGAGTGGAACTTGTCATTTTCTTGGAAATTGTTTAGTCTCTTGGTTTAGCAAGAAACAATGTGCAATCTCTTTGTCTACCACCGAGGCGGAATATATTGCCGCTAGTGCATGTTGTGCTCAACTTCTATGGATGAAGCACACTTTGAATGATTTTGGATTGTTGTATGACTGCATGCCTGTATTCTGTGATAATACTAGTGCTATCAATTTGACCAAAAATCCTATTCATCATTCTAGGACAAAACACATAGATATAAAGCATCACTTTATTCGTGATCTTGTTCAAAAAGGTGAAATATGTGTAAATTATGTTTGTTCTAAAGATCAATTTGCTGATATATTTACCAAAGCTCTGCCATTAGATCAGTTCATTCATCTAAGATCAAAATTAGGAATAATCGAAAAATCATCCTAATATTTCTCAAAGTCTTCGGACGTCCGAAAGAAGATGAACGGACGTCCGATGATGTTCTTCAGCCATTTTCCAGAATTGCGCCTGTTCGGACGCAACTGTCGGACGCACAACTTCGTTCGGCCGTCCGACAGTGCAACGGCTCATTTGTTTTAAATTAACTTTCTTCCTTATTTGCTTCAGTCTCTTCATATCCTATTTCCTCTCGGACGAAAACTCTCTCTTCCCTCACTCTCAAATTCGTACCATTCTGTAACCACCATTCCCAAATTGACTCAACCAAAACATTTCCCCATCGTTTGCGTTTCATTTCTCCTGATCATTTCACCAAACTGAGTAACATTTCGAAAATCCCCAAATTTTCCTCACAACCCTACTCTTGCATAACCGCTCTGTCAAATCTCGTTCAAGGTGTTTTTGTCCCAAAATTTCTGTGCGATTCACTTCCCTACTGCTGTGTGCATCATTTGCATCCTCCATTCCACACATTTAGAACAATGGTGAATCTAAGGGGAGGAAAAGTGACTGCCGGACGCAAGCATCCACTCAGGGATGAGGATGAGGATCTTCCTACTGTCAAACGGACATCCAAACGCTTCAAAAGGGGAGCTATCAAGGGTCAAATGTCACGGCCTACTCCACAACCCACATCTCAGCCTGAATCTGGACAGGGGACCTCCTCTCAACCGCCTCCTAAATCAGTTCCTCCTCCTACATTCTTTGATGATGCTGCGAAAGACAAATACTCCTGGATATCCCAGAAGGGTGTCATCCCTCAAAGAACTGTAAACCCCTCTGAATTTCGCTCCATAGGTTTAGAATCCATTCTGAGTCTATTTGCTTTCCAGAAATGGTCACATCTTATTTCTATGCCAAATGTCTACTATCCTGATATGTTGCATCAATTTTTTGCCAATCTAAGGAAAGGTTCTGACCCAACTGAAATATTTTCCAGGGTTAATGGGGTAGACTTAATCATTGACTCTGAAATTGTGAACTCCATTTTAAATACTACCATTGAACGTTTATGCAAAGATAAGATTGCTAATTTCTTTTCTTATGAAGAGCTTCCTACTGCTGCAAATCATTTTGATGGGACAAAAATGTTAACCTATTTCAAAAGAAGTTTTTTCTCACCTGCTGATGCTAAATTGAATGATCTGGATCCTGTGAATTTAATTGCTTTTTCTATCATTTCAAACCTGCTTGTGCCCACTGATGGGCACAGAACTGATGCAAACAAAATGGAGTTGTACCTCTTTTATTGTTTTCAAGAAAAAATTCGTATTGATTTTGGTTTTGTCATGTGCAAGTTCTTACTTCGCTATGCCACTGATTCTCGCAGAAAATTGTCTTATGGAAAGTTTCTTCAAAAGATTTTTGAGTTTAACAAAGTCCCTATTCTAGGTGTTTGTCCTAAAGAAGCATCTTCTTATGCCTTTACAAAAGGGTATTTTGAAAGAAAAAATCTTGTTTTCAAAGATAATCTGTGGGCTTATAAGGGTGCATCTTCTAGTGAACTTAGGTCTAAGACTGCACATGATCCTTCACCCATTTCACTCACTCCCATTCACCCTAGGAAGTCTGCCACTAAAGCATCTTCATCTTCCAGTAATGAAGTAATTGAGCTTCTTCATGAACTCAAACAGCATGTTCTTCTTCTAGAACATGGTCTCATGCTCACCATGTCTTCTGAGCAACAAACTGCCTTTCTTGACAAAAAGAATATTCTTTTTCCTCCACCTGTGGTTGAGGAAGTCTCACATGACAAAGAACCTCGAACCACTGATCAAGGTTCATCAGTTCCAGATCCGAATCCAGCAACTCCTGTGACTCCTCATGGCCCTTCCACATCAGACAAAGGCAAGGCACCAATTGTAGAAGCTGCTGAAGATAATGAAGACACTGAAGAGGAGGATCTCGACCAATATCAGCTTTCTCGGAGGACACCTGGATCCACATAGATCATCATTTAGGACATTTGCATTTTGTTTGTCTCTTTTAGAATATGTTATGTTATGGATATTCTCAGTTTCTTTTGGTGTGTGTTGATGGATGATCTAAGTACTGAGGTGTAATATAATGGATATTCTTGTTTATGTTTAAGTTCTGTGATGTTTCTAAGTATCTTGATGGAAGTTATTGGTGATGTTTAAGTACTGGTGATGTTTGTTTATTCTGTTTATGTGAATGAAATGAATTGTTTTTGGTTTACATTTTGGATAAGATGTATTTGTGTATAAGATGGATGTTTTTGGCTTGCTCTTTTGTGATGACAAAAAGGGGGAGAGATCTGATTGATGATTGATAATGTTGGATATGATGAATTGATTGATGGTTTAATTTGGATTTTGCTGATGGATTGAATTGGTGATATGTTGGTTGTGTGTTACTTAATTGTCATGTTTTTGGATGATTGTCTAAACTCGGTTGGGCAGTCTAGTGAGGGGGAGGTTTTCAAAGGGGGAGTTTTTGTCTATTTTGAAAGGGGGAGCTTTCATTGCAATCATCAAATTTCATTTCAAACTTTTGTTTTGTCATCACCAAAAAGGGGGAGAATGTTATTCTTGGTTTTGGTGATCACAAAAGTTCTTTGAAATGTTTATCTAACCTTCTTCAAAAACAAGTGTTTTTGTCTATCTAAGAATCAGGTTCGAATATGTCATCAAAAGCAAAACAACCAAAATGTGAAGCAAAAACAGGACAATCAGGTCGGACGGCCGAAAGGAAACTGTCGGACGTCCGAAAGGATGAAGAACATCAGGAAGGAAGCACCGTCGGACGCTCACATAGAAGCATCGGACGTCCGGAAGGATCGGACGCTTACCATCGGACGCTAATCAATCGCATCGGACGTCCGAAAAATTCCAAGCTAACTTGCCAACTCTCTGCCTACGATCGGACGCTGCGGTGTCGGACGATCAAGACGCATCGGACGTCCGAACGTCAACTTGGATGCCATCGGACGATTGGTTCGGACGATGATTTGATCGTCGGACGTCCGACAGCCTCAACGGCTAGTTGACTCTTCAGCTGCCTTCTATCCGTTGGAAGCATTGATGAAGCCCATTTCTGGTTCCCTTTAAAATCAAACTGGTCTGAACGAAGCAGGGACTTTTGCACACTTTGTTTACAAGATCTAGTGAGATATTTTAGCTAGAAAATAGTCTCCAAAGCAGATTTGTTTTAAAGTGGTGTGAATTTCTGTTGAGCATTTCTTTTGTGGTTGAAAGGATCTTTAGTGTAGTTTTGTTGAGGGTTTTCTGAGTGATTGTAAAACTTCCTAGCTTGACTAAGTGAGGCTTAGGGCAAGGAGGAAGTGCTCCCTCCATTGTACATCTAGTTGATCTTCATTCATCAAAGAGAAGTTGCTCTTCCTAGTGTTTGGTCTTCAAGTTTGGGTTAAGCTTGGTAGACACTTGGTTTGTCTCTCCACTTTACATTTCTGTTTAATAAAATATTCATTGCTTATCTATACTTGCTTCTCTGATCAATATTGCTATTGTCTTCTTATCTACTTGGTTGATCATTACTAAAAAGGAAGGTAAATTTTCATTAACGAAAAAGTGCATAAACTTGGTTAAGATTTTAACCTACCAATTCACCCCCCCCCTCTTGGTTGTCTGTGGGACTAACAATTGGTATCAGAGCGAGGTCGCGGGTTCGAGTCTCCCTGGCTGTTGCTGGGGGAGGGATTGTTGGCCTAATCAGCAACATCCCTCAGATCCCGGCTCGAAGGGACTAACCGCCCAGCCCGTGGCACCCAGGGGTGCAGCCCCTCATGCTGGCCGAGCGTGGTACGGTGCTTTGCGCTGCCATTGTGGTTAAGGAAATAAAGTTGCGCCTTCGCTAACAGCTATAGCTTTTGGTGCAATGGTAAGCGCTTGATCCTGACACCTACCACCACCTCGTGGAAAGGCAACCAACCACGAAGAGTGACCCACGAAGTTGGAAATGCGACAACACCAACCTATTCTAACCGCTTCCAAGGTAATGCTTCTACCCGTAATGCCTATTCTACACCTAACAAGGTTTCTGATGTGTTCAGGTCTACCTCAAAGGCACCGCAAGAGACTCCTAAAGCTAGGAGTAGGGACATCAAGTGTTTTAAGTGCCAAGGGTTTGGGCATATTCAATCTCAATGTCCAAACCAACGGGTAATGCTGATCACTCACACTGGCGAAATCGTGTCGGATGATGACGAATGTGAGGACATGCCCGAACTGGTCGAAGACGACTGCCTAGAAGTAGAGCCAGCTGGGGAGGCATGCTCGCCTACACGTGGCGAAGTAGGTTGCTTGGTAGCACGACGAGTGTTAACCGCCCGCGTCAAAGAGGACGAGCAGCTACAACGCGAAAACCTATTCTACACCCGCTGTAAGGTAGGCGACAAAGTGTGTAGTCTCATCGTCGACGGTGGGAGTTGCACGTACGTGGCCAGCTTGCTCATGGTTGAAAGTCTAGGACTCACCACTACCAGGCATCCACACCCTTACCGCCTCCAATGGCTAAGTGAGGATGGTGAAGTACGAGTCTTCAAGCAAGCACGCATTCCCTTTTCCATTGGTACTTACACTGATGAAATCGTGTGCGACGTGGTGCCAATGCATGCTACCCATATCATTTTGGGAAGGCCCTGGCAATTCGACAAACACGTCACATTCGATGGAAGAGCAAATAAGTACACACTTTTGCACGATGGCAAACGTAAGGTCCTTACACCTCTCACACCTGCACAAGTTTATGAGGACCAACTACTTTTGCAAAGGGAGTGTGAACAAGACCGTCAAAAGAGGAAACTCAAGGCGGTCGACCCTGGTGACAGCTCCACGTCTACGACTGAGCCACCAACCAAGGGTCAAGGGAGCACACCTAGGGGCATACGCGACAAAACACCGGCCGCTCCGCCCAAGCACAACATGATTATTAAGGCTAAAGATGTTCGAAAAGTGGTGCACTCTAATCAGCCTATACTTCTCATGATTTGCAAGCATGTGCTCTTAGATGTTGCTGAGCTCGACAAGGCTTTGCCCTCGAGCATAGTTGCTATTTTGCAGGAATTTGAAGATGTTTTTCCTGACGAGGTCCCTGACGGTTTACCACCCATTCGGGGAATTGAACACCAAATCGACCTCATCCCTGGAGCACCATTGCCCAACAAACCTGCTTACCGCATGGGCCCTGAGGAGACCAAGGAGCTTCAAAGGCAAGTTGATGGCCTCTTAGGTAAGGGTTGGGTTAAGGAAAGTCTAAGCCCTTGCGCGGTACCTGTGATACTTGTTCCCAAGAAGGACGGTACTTGGCGCATGTGCACTGACTGTCGGGCTGTGAACGCTATCACTGTCAAATATCGTCATCCCATTCCCAGACTTGATGATATGCTTGATGAGCTCGATGGAGCTATTATTTTCACCAAAATTGACTTGCGGAGTGGTTATCATCAAATTAGGATGAAGGAAGGCGATGAGTGGAAGACAGCCTTCAAAACCAAGCATGGTCTCTATGAGTGGTTGGTCATGCCTTTTGGCTTGACAAATGCCCCTAGCACCTTCATGCGACTCATGAACCATGTGTTGAGACACTTTATTGGTAAATTTGTCATTGTTTACTTTGATGACATCCTGATCTATAGTCGTAGTGAGCATGAGCACTTGGAGCATGTACGATTAGTTCTTGAGACACTTCGACAGGCGCGTCTATACGCTAACCTCAAGAAGTGCACCTTTTTTACTAACGAGCTTGTGTTTTTAGGCTATGTGGTAAGTTCGCAGGGCATCAAGGTAGACAAATCCAAGATTGAGGCCATCGAACAATGGCCAACTCCTACATCCGTTCCTGACGTGCGCAGCTTTCTTGGACTGGCGGGTTTTTATCAGCGATTTGTTAAAAACTTTAGCACTATTGCCGCCCCATTGACCGCCGTGACAAAGAAGGATGACAAGTTCCATTGGGGGGAATCACAAGAACAAGCGTTTCTCGCCCTTAAGGACACACTCACACATGCACCTGTGTTAGCATTACCAAACTTTAATAAGACGTTTGAAATTGACTGTGATGCTTCTGGTGTAGGTATTGGAGCAGTCCTCATGCAAGACAAGAGGCCGTGCGCCTTCTTTAGCGAGAAATTGGGAGGAGCTGCACTGAACTACCCCACGTACGACAAGGAGCTGTACGCCTTAGTGAGGGCCTTGGAAACCTGGCAACACTACCTTCGGCCTCGGGAGTTCGTGATCCACACTGATCACGAGTCATTGAAGTACCTCAAAGGCCAACCCAAGCTAAGCAAGCGCCATGCCAAATGGGTAAGCTTCATTGACACCTTCTCCTATGTGATTAAGTACAAGACTGGCAAGACGAATGTGGTCGCTGATGCTTTGTCACGTAGACACTCCTTACTTGTCTGTCTTGATGCCAAGTTACTTGGGTTCGAAATGGTGAAAGACCTCTACACTAATGATCATGACTTTGGTGCTATCTATGCTGTGTGTGTTAAGAATCCACAGGGAAAGTACTTTTTGCATGATGGATTCCTATTCCATGTAGATAAACTATGTGTGCCTAACTCTTCCATTCGTGATCTTTTGATTCGCGAGGCACATAGTGGTGGTCTCATGGGCCACTTTGGCATTGCCAAGACTCTGGCTATGTTACAAGAGCACTTTTACTGGCCCCATATGCGTAGGGATGTTGAACGCATGGTTGGTAGGTGTGCTACTTGTCACAAAGCTAAGTCCAAGACAAACCCACATGGCTTATATACCCCGTTACCTATCCCTCACCATCCCTGGGTTGACTTGTCTATGGACTTCATACTAGGTTTGCCTCGATCACCAAGGGGTAATGATTCTATATTTGTGGTGGTTGATAGGTTTTCTAAGATGGCTCATTTTATCCCCTGTCACAAAACTGATGATGCATCTCATATTGCTACTCTATTCTTCAAGGAAATTGTCTGTCTGCATGGTATGCCTAGGACCATTGTTAGTGATAGGGATGTGAAATTCCTAAGTTACTTTTGGAAGACTCTGTGGTCTAAACTTGGCACTCGGTTACTATTCTCCACCACCAGTCATCCACAAAGCGATGGACAAACTGAAGTTGTCAATCGCAGTTTGTCCATCGCACACTCGGCACACTACTTCGGGCATTGATTAAAAAGAATCTTAAGACTTGGGAAGAGTGTTTGCCTCATGTTGAATTCGCCTACAATCGAGTTGTTCACAGTGCTACACACTACTCACCTTTTGAGATTGTTTATGGCTTTAACCCGCTGACCCCTCTTGATTTAGTACCCTTACCTTCCTCTGAGCACACAAGCTTAGATGGGAAAAAGAAGGCCGATTTTGTACGCAGGTTACATGAAGCCGCTCGAGCAAACATTGAAAGGCGTACTCAGCAATACACCCAGCAGGCTAACAAGCACCGCCGCAAAATGATTTTCGAGCCTGGTGATTGGGTTTGGTTACACTTACGCAAAGAGAGGTTCCCCAAGCAGCGACAAAGCAAATTATCCCCCAGAGGGGATGGACCTTTTCGTGTACTCCAACGGGTCAATGACAACGCATACAAATTGGAGCTACCTGGGGAGTACAATGTTAGCGCGACCTTCAATGTCGCGGACTTGAGCCCGTTTCTTGGTGAGGAGGATCCAGATTTGAGGGCAAATCCTTCTCAAGAGGAGGGGACTGATGTGAACCAGGGCCAGGGCCCAGTCCAAGTTCCATTGGGCCCAGTCACACGTGCACGGGCCAAGCTCTTCAAGGAATCACTCCAAGCCCTTGTTCGAGCTGTCCACGATCAACATGGAGGCTTGGAGAGGGTCAATCAAGCAACTTACACTTTGGTCCAAGCCCAAGAAGACCCCAGTGGGCCTCCTTACGAAGCGGCCGAGTAGGGCCTTAGTCATTGTTTTCAATTTAGTTGGATTCGTTGTTCGTAGAAGGCATGGGCCGGCCCACCTTGATGACAAGGTAGCCGACCTCCCCTTTAGGTTTCTTTAGGGTTTTGTTATTTCATTAAGCCTATAAATAGGCTAGTCTTGTAAGGTTAAAACTTAGTTTTTTGATGAATAAAATTCTTAGTGCATTCGTTTTCTTTCAAAGAGAATTCGAGCCTTTTAACTTGCTTGGCAAGGGTTATTGAGCAATCTCGCGTCCTGTCCTTGATTGTTCATCCGACCTATTCCCCTGGAGTATTCACCTTCATTGGAGTGTCGTCTACCACCTTCAAATCAAATCGTGTTGTCCGTTTGGTTAGAGGTTCCGCACACCAAGCGTAGGACATCCCCGCTAGATCCTTGGGCAAACGTGCTACGTGTCTCGACCGTGGATCGAGGAGCGTATCATTAAGTGTGGAACAATTGTCTATTGTTGTGGACCTTAGATATGTATGTTGGGTAGGAATCTCTAATATGGGTGATTTGCTCTTGAGCCTGGCCAGCTTGAGTGGTGAATTATCATATTTTCGGATTCTTGTCCCCGAATACCGAAGAGTGACACCTTTACGATAAGTTGAGATCTCGCGTAATATTGGGATAAGTTTGGATTGTGAAAGCAAAGGCAAGGGGAATGCGAATAGCCTGGACTTGTAATATATTGAAGATATTCATGGGATTCAGGATCCTTCTTATTCACGTGTTTCGAGCCTTGATTAAGTGTAGTGCCTGAACGATACCTAGGGTTTAATGCTTTATAAGTTATGCGACTTGTTTTGATTGAATGTGTTGTATTGCTTTGTTTTATGATTTAGAGGGGTTTATGATTTGCATTATTCTGTTTTGTGCTGTTTATATTTATATAGTTACTTAGTGGCTATATTCTATCATTGATTAGTTGGTTATATTGTTATAGTTGATTCGCTACGAACCATGGAGGGTAGAAGAAGTCAAGCTAGGGGAACTAACCGAGGACGCGGTCCTAGTCGTAGCCGTGGGGGGTAGACAAGCCCAGGAACCGGTACGAGAACCGAGAGAGGAAAGTGAGGCAACGGTTGAACCACAACCTGAACCCCAAGCTGCAGGGGGAGATCAAGTGGCAACTGCCATTCAGCAGATGACTAACATTCTGGATCGGTTAGTGGAACAACAGGGTCAAGCCCCTGTACATCAACCTAGGGACCCTGATAATGGGCAAGATAGGGCCTTAGAGAGATTCCATAAGTTCTCTCCACCCAAATTCCTAGGAGGGCCAGACCCGGATGGGGCCGAGAAATGGCTGGAGGCCATGACAAATATTTTTGCTGCCCTAAACTATACAGAGGAGAGGCAAGTCCAATTCGCTGTTTTCCAGTTCGAGGGGCCAGCTAGGGCTTGGTGGAACGTAGTGAGGGCCAAGTGGGAGAGAGAGGCGACTGCATGGACCTGGTTAAACTTCGTACGGGAATTTAACGAAAAATACCTTCCACCCATCGTCCAGGAGAAGCGAGAGGACGATTTCATTAAACTCCGCCAGGGAATGTTGAGTGTAACTGAGTATGAGACTCAGTTTACAAAGTTGTCCAAATTTGCCCCTGAACTGATAGCTACGGAGCAAAGAAAGTACGGAGGTTTGTGCAAGGGCTAAATGTGGAGTTACAAGAAGCCTTAGCGGCAGCTCAAATTAACACGTTTACGGAGGTTTTGGAGAAGGCCCAACGAATAGAAATTGCTAGGGCACACGTGAGGGCTTTTCATGCAAAAAGGAGAGGTGCGCGTGGTGGAAGTCATAGGCAAGGACAAGGTGAATTAGAGATGCCACCCTTTAAGATAGGTCGAGGAGATGGTGGTGAGAAAACTTCAGGGATGTCTATGGAAAGTACTCCAAGAGGAGCTTCGCGTGGCTGGGGCCAAGCAAGAGGTGCCTCACAAGGAGGTCAGACCTCAGCCCCTCAAGTATCTTGTGGGTACTGTGGGAAGGCCAATCATGTGGAGAATGATTGTTGGCGAAAGGCAGGAAAATGTTTATGGTGTGGTAGTACCGAGCACCAGCTTGCAACCTGTCCCCGTAGATCACACCTAAACCCTGAACAAGCAAATGTAGGAGGGAACCACTCAAGAGTGCCAGCTAGAGTGTACGCCTCGAAACAACAGACTTTACCTGAACCATCGGAGATAGTAGAAGGTACGATGCGTGATTTCTGTTGTTTAACTAAGTTTTGGCTATAGTGAGACCTGAGAGCTAGAAACGGATATACAAGGAAATACCCTATGTTATTTCGAAGTGCATGTATGAATTTCGAGGACGAAATTCTTTTAAGGAGGGGAGATTGTGACACCCCGAATATTGGGAGGTTGTTTGTAAAGAAGATACTAAAGTGTATTTCTTTGGATTTGATTTAAAACCTTATTTTGTTTTAAAAGACTAGAAACCCTAATTTTAATCACTGAAATTGTAAAAGTCTCACGTTTTTCTTAAAAATTTCCTTTTATTTGGAATTCATTATTTATTAAAGCCCTACTACCCAATCATTTCACAATAAGTGCAAATAAACCTAGAGAGTAGGGTTTCACTTTGTTTCAAGATTGGAGCAAAATTAGGGTTTTCGCGATTTTTCGCCGGATGAATTTTCGGTACTGAGCAAGGATCAAATTTGGTGAATAAAAGTGACTTTTAAGTGAGAAATAATATGTGATTAGGAGCAATGATATAAGGTTAGTGAATGGGAAGTAAAAACCCTAGTACGTGTGTTTTTAAGAAAAACGGCGCGAACCGACGGGTACCGCGCACTACCGATTGAACGCACCACTTGACCACCACTTTTTTTTACCATACAAGCTTATTGGTATTTGATCAAAATATCTTCTCAATTTCCAGCTATCTTGACCGAAATTTGAGGCTAGAAATGCAAGAAAGAAAGAGAAAAAAATGAAAGGTGTCGCCACCTAAGGGTTTCTTGACCAAGAGAGATGGTCTTCCTTTTTAGCCCAATTTTTGCTCATTTCCCTTCATTATTTCAGCAGCTTGGCCGAACAAAGTGAGGAGAGAAAGAGAGCAAGAAAACAATTTCCTTCTTCTTGAGTTGAATCATCCAAGTAAGAAATTGAAATTCCAAACCGATTAAAGAGTGGGTTGTGAGTTGGGAAGCTTGTGGAACCAAGAGATTTCTAAAGGAGGTGAAGTATCACTCTTTCAAGCTTTGTTCTTGAGGTATAAAGTCTGATTTATGGCTTTGATTTTTTTTACTTTGGTTTAAGATGCTATTTAGTTCGTGCTTTGGCTTGATTACAAGATATGCAAGTTGTGTGATGAATTTTGGATGATTTAAGCAAGTTATGGTTTGATTAATTTCTGCTTAAACTTGTTGTATGGTTGATAGATGTTGTATATAAGATTGTATAAGGGGCTTTGGTAGTGATTGGAACAAGGAATTTAAGAAAGTTTCATTGAAGACCAAAAATTCCAGATTTCTGGAATTTCCTAATTCAGTTCTGCCCGGTTTTGGAACTCCTAGTTAGAGGCCGAATTAGGCTTTACCTAAAACATGAAAGTTGTATATAATGGTATTTTATATGTGCCTACAAAATTTCAGCTCAATCGGAGTAACGTAGCCCTTGAAAAGACCAAAATACCCTCACTGTTTTAAGGTTTTTCCCAGTAGTCCGTTTGGTCAGTTTATCCAGTTTATCACGTTTATTCACTAGGATCCGTACTGATTTAGTTTTTTTCCAAAACATGAAAGTTTTAGTATTCTGACTTAGATTTTAAACGCCTCCAAGAACACCTTAATCGGACCTTGGTAACCTGAGATATGACCATTCCAGTGCAGAGCGGTTAAATAGCCGACTAGTTGGATTTTGGTTCTGTAAATTGAGGATTTGACTAGGTTGCATTGGAAACTGGACTAAGTGATCTTCATGAACATTGTAGCCCTGTGTCTTAGCTTCGAAACGGTATAAGTTGCGCCTCAATCCGATAAGTGTAGCCTCAGATGTGTTATTTCCGCAACCACACGTCAAATCTGTCTTTTGCTAGATTGTATTTCCGCACTTGCTATTACTTTGATTCTTATTCTTATGATGTTATGAGCCTATGGAATGGCTATTGACTTGCATTTATGATATATATGACTTTGGGATTGGCTGAGGAAAAATAATGAAGCCTAAATGGCTGGAAAATTAGGTAAACACAATGGGCATGCTGCCCAAATTTACGCTCGAGGACTATAAAAATACACTTGCGACTTGGGTCGAGTTGATATGAATAGTACTTGAACCATCTAGGGTACTTGAGTCTTCTTGTTTCGAGGTATATAAGTAAGGACTTGGTCGAACTTGTACCCTTGAGAAATGCAATCATGATTGCTCGAAGTATGTTTTCCTTATACTTTCAACTCGCATGACAATTTCAAGTATAAATATTACAAAGTTTTACTGTTTAAAAAGCGAGCAAGTGTTTCACGACTACTATCCGAGTGAATTTCAATTTCTTGATTTTTATTGAATGAAACGTCTATGTTTCGAATCTTAGTCATGTTTCAAAGTTCTCAAACTGAGTTTTATCGTAGATTTGGACTCCGAACCCGGAGTATAACCTGAAAGTAACCAGTAAAGGCACTATATCTTGTGGTGAGTGCTTTCAAATACCGAATTGCACTAGATACTTGAACTTGATACGTGACCAATATGAGTACATGTTATATACGTGAATTGATAGGGCAAGAGTGTACTTTATCGCACTTGCCCTTACGTGATATACTTGTTTATTGATTGCAATTGACTTGATATACTTGTTTATGATGTGCGCACTTCCTGTAATTCCAGAAACCCTGTGGCGAGTTACTCTAGTCGAGCCGGCAAGGGCTTGGTCGATTGGGTAACGAACCCTGGGTCTCTTGTTTTGTCGAGTGGAGTGATATCTCCTCAACTAATCGGTATACTCGAGTATTACCACCCGTGTTTATTGAGGATTTTAGGCCCAGTAGGGGGTGTGAATGGTGGACGGAGAGTAGTGTAAGTGGTGCTCTACTGGATTGGTTCCTTTACTTGAAAGTTGACGGAGTGTCAACTATTACGTGATCAAGCTCCGGATGATGAAATGGGAAGTTGGCTCCTGAGAGCCATCCGTATCCTTATGCTTTGGAATGAATATTGTTTATTGGATTATTGTTTCTTCTGAAAACTTTTACACTCGCTCATTTTGAGATTGCTACTTGAAGTGTTATTGCTCACTTTTATGAACTCTTCATGCTCGTTACTTTGCTATATCGAAAACTTGTACTTATAAATAATGGTCAATTTGCTATTTGGAATGATGCGGTGGAGCACGAGGCCCAAAGTGCACAAGTAGACCCTGTGAAAGTGCCCCAAGGCCCAGTGACACGAGCACGAGCTAAGAGATTCAAGGAGTCCCTCCAAGCCTTGGTACGTGCCATCCAAACCCAAGAGAAACCGGCCATTGAAGGAATTGAGTTGGAATATCCTTGCACGACTACTAAAATGCTGCTTACAATTGAAGATGCAAGTGTTCAAGCTCCAAACGGCGGGTTGAGCTGAAGTTAAGTACCGTCGCTGAGCCGTACGGGGATCTATAGTTAGTTGGGCTAGCTTTCGGTCAAGTGAAGGCCCAAGGGGCTGGCCGAACTTTCCTTGTTATTTTTCCAGTTTATTAGGTCTTAGTCACGGCTATTAATAGCCTCAAGCCGCATGTTACATTCAGTTTTTGAGAGTATTGAATAAAATTTCCAGAATTTCGTCCATTCCTTGTGGCAAATTCCCTTAGCTTGTGAAAAGCTAAGTTGAACATCCTAGAGTTGATCCTAGGCTGTTCTTGACTTATCAATCAAGCACACATACTTGATTGTGGCGTCCTCTACCGTTAAATCTGTTCTTGAGTGGTCCAAGTTCGGGTTCAATTCCGTCAAATCTTCATCGTGTTCCTCTAGATCCGAAGTAGCTTCCGCGTCTCGCATCAGCTGGCATCAGAGCTAGTTAGAGGTATCACGAATATCCTTTTTTATCATTTTTAGATCTATTTTAGTCTTCTAATTCGTAGCTCAAGTGCTCGGGTTTGTCAAGTCCGAAATCTGTCTTTGTTGTTTCCTTGTCAGAAATCTGTCTTGGTTGTTTCCTTGTCAGAAATCTGTCTTTGTTGTTTAGTTGTTGTCCGAAATTTTCTGTCCAGTTTTGTCTTGTGTTTATGTTCTGTTTAAATCCAGAAAAAAAAAATCTCTTGTGTTGCATACCTTATTGTCATTCCCTTGAGTCGTTGCTGGAATTAATTTGCTGGGTTGCCGAATCTGTTTGCACTTGTTTCTTGAACCTTTGTGTTGTTGCTTTGCAAAACTCGAACATCAAAACCTTATTGGGGAAGTCTTGAGCTTCTTGGATCAAAGAGGTTAATCTTGGCAGTCTTGAAACCTGAAATAAACCTTCAACCGTGTTCTTGTTTTCATGGAACTTTGATCTTGAAACCAAATCTGTCCAAGTTGTTTACGTTAATTGCTGTGAAATTGTGGTCTAAGCTAGCTGGCTATTGTGTGAAAACACCCCAACAGAAGTCAAAAAAAATTTCAAGAAAGACGGCTCTAGTTTCCAATTCTTGACCAGCCTTCAAGTTTTACCAAATCTGATTCAAAGGTCAAAAAAAAATTTTCAAGAAAGACGGCTCTAGTTTCCAATTCTTGACCAGCCTTCAAGTTTTACCAAATCTGATTCAAACTTGGACTTTCAAATCTGAACAGCCCTAGTCTTGGTCAGCATTCAAGCCACCAAATCTGATTCAAACTTGGACTTCCAAATCTGAACAACATCCAATTCTTGACAGCCTACAAGTTTACCAAATTTTGTGCAAAATCTGACTTCCAAATCTGACCAGCCCCAAAATTTCGAATTTGAACCACTTGGGACTCCCAAATCTGACCAAACTCCAAGGTTTCCAATCCTTGGCAACCCCAAGTGTCCAAATCAGATCAAACTTTCCAATTTCCGAATCTTGAATTCTTGAATTTTCCTAAAAACCGTTGGAGCAATTGTGACACCCGATTGGGCTGAGTTTTAGGTAGTAGATTGCCCATTATTTGAGCAGCCTAAGGCCACCCAAAATACTCCAAAACCCTTACCAAAAAGACCACGGACCAGCAGCTCAACAAATTCCAGAAAATTGGGTTTCGGGTAGAGTTTTCTAGGATTTTCAAAATTTCAGCATTCAAGTTAATTGTCTTACTTTCTTTTGAGTCGTTAGTTATTGTCCAGCTATATTCTGAGTCTTGAGTCGTGTCTAGGTCGTCAGTCATACACCTCCATTTATTTCTACTAGCTTGTGTGTCACTTGTTGACTAGTCAAGAACGTATACTGCGGTAACACCTAGTTTGTTCAACCAAGCAACTAGCAAGCCAAGGAATTGCTTGGTAAGATTATTAGAGAGTGATACACTTGAGTGAAATACGAGTGTGAGTGACCTATACATCGTATTTAAAAAAAAAAAAAAAAGAGAGCAAGGAACTCGTTTTTGTTTATTTATTTTGCAGGTGGACTAAATATGTCTAGTGAAGTTGGTGAACAAACCATGGACATCAAACTACAATTGTAAGCCATGTGTGGGAGGAAAATTCCTTTGCACTACTAACCGTTTTGCAGGTCACATAGTCATGGCCACTAGAGTTGCATCTTGCTCATACAATCAAGAATTCATGGAGACCGAACCTTTCAAGAGGAGAGGTCCCAAGCGAAGTACCTCCAAGTACTTTAGCCCCATGCAATCCAGTTCACAATGTGGGTATCATTCACTCCGGGAGGAGATGCAACGCCACCGTGCTTTGTGTGTGTATGAAAGGTATAAACAAGATTGTGATGAGTATGAGAAGGAGCAAAGCAGTTTGCGTAGAGCATCTAAATCAAGGTCAACTTCAAGCAAACAAGGTTCATCTAAGAAGTGTCTTGACAATCAAGACGAAGGGCTCGAGAATTTTCGAATTGAGTCAAAGCTTCGTGAATCAATGGATAAATTCGAACGTCGGACTGAAGCATTGATTGATGATATGATGGAAAGACTTAGCCAAGTGCTGGATTCACACCTGGAGCAACTTAACCATGTGCCAACCGGTGGTAATAAAGGGAAAATTCATCCTAGTCCCTCGTTGATTGAAGAGCCAAATATGAATGAGTTACAACTGAGCCATGAACATGAGCTAGACAATGAAAATCAAACCTCATGTACAATGCGTGAGCAATGGTCCGAGAAGAATGGAGTGGAAAAAGACAAGAATAATTTGGCCTTAGTGAAGAGTAAAAAGGAGGAGTTGGCCGTGTTTACAAAGGCTGAAAGTGTGACCATTTTGTTTGCTAACCGGCTAACATGTGTTTTGTTTAGCACCTCTTCTTTTGTTCAAGTTACACAAAGTCAAGTAGAGTTGATCATGGCATGTTCTATCCCGAAGTCACTTGGACACTTTGCGAGTTTCCATGGAATTGGTCTTCTAGGAACTAAATCTCTTTGGTATCAATTCATGGAACAATGTCCATTCAAATCTGTCCGCACCATTGGAGGATTCATTCGAGCTCATCTTAAAAGGGAAATTCCAGAATCTACTTCTTGTTCTTTACCTATGTGTCAAGGACTAGCACTGGAATCTCAAGTTGAATCAATTGGTGGAAGGTATATCGAAGTGTCAAAGGGAGTTTTCTCATTTAAATCTCGTTCTACACCTTCTTACCATCTGGCTAATAATGTCTCATTAGTCCTTTACCCGATTTCTGAATTGCTCCAAGTTGAAGGTTATTTTGTTTTCATAGGTTGTAACGCTGTCCACAATTTTCCAACTACGGCTAAAGACTTGCAACCCGATTTCGTGCTTATTCCTGCTGCAAGTGGTGCACGTTCGTGCTTCTTCACATGTCCAGAAGCTAGTCACCACGAGCTGACTTCACCAACCCCAACTTGTGCAAATTCATGCGATTCGTATGGAGTGCATTTCACTTCATTGCTGCCACTTATGTCACGTGACAATATGACAATCCATGGCCGAAGGTTGATTAGAGAGCTTTGGATTGCTACCTGGAAGTTTCGTGAGCCTTACACAAGCTTTTTCCTATCTTGGCGCATGTCCTTGTTTGAGGGCCTCATGAAACTGACCAAACGGCATTTAACTTGGCTCGTGACCTTTCATTTGTTCCCAACGTGGTTGACCTCCAAACGCACTGTCGACATCCCCATCTAGATTTGAGGACAAATCCTTTTCAAGAGGAGGGGAATGATGCGGTGGAGCACGAGGCCCAAAGTGCACAAGTAGACCCTGTGAAAGTGCCCCAAGGCCCAGTGACACGAGCACGAGCTAAGAGATTCAAGGAGTCCCTCCAAGCCTTGGTACGTGCCATCCAAACCCAAGAGAAACCGGCCATTGAAGGAATTGAGTTGGAATATCCTTGCACGACTACTAAAATGCTGCTTACAATTGAAGATGCAAGTGTTCAAGCTCCAAACGGCGGGTTGAGCTGAAGTTAAGTACCGTCGCTGAGCCGTACGGGGATCTATAGTTAGTTGGGCTAGCTTTCGGTCAAGTGAAGGCCCAAGGGGCTGGCCGAACTTTCCTTGTTATTTTTCCAGTTTATTAGGTCTTAGTCACGGCTATTAATAGCCTCAAGCCGCATGTTACATTCAGTTTTTGAGAGTATTGAATAAAATTTCCAGAATTTCGTCCATTCCTTGTGGCAAATTCCCTTAGCTTGTGAAAGCTAAGTTGAACATCCTAGAGTTGATCCTAGGCTGTTCTTGACTTATCAATCAAACACACACACTTGATTGTGGCGTCCTCTACTGTTAAATCTGTTCTTGAGTGGTCCAAGTTCGGGTTCAATTCCGTCAAATCTTCATCGTGTTCCTCTAGATCCGAAGTAGCTTCCGCGTCTCGCATCATGGAACCTCACTGGGCTTTTAGCTCATACCACGCTATTTGTTTTCCTTACAGGGGGTACGAGCGAGGCGTGAGAGGTGTAAAGACTAGCGTAGTCTAGTTGTTTTTGACTTTTGACTTTTGACTTGTACTCGCGCTATTTCTCGAATAGAATGTTTTATATATTGAGGCTTTGTACCTTGATTTTCATCAATGTAAATTCTAAGCTTGAATTGCGATGTTATTTATGGTCCATGAATGAATGCACGTGACACGAGTGAGTGAGTCCTGGCGAGAGCTGGGCATGCGGTCCGCCAAACCCTTTGGTACGCCTCAGGGGGAGGTGGGGTCGTCACAGATGGTATCGGAGCTCTTATTGAGCTCGTGCCGGGAGAGGGTTCTCGGACTGTGGGGATTGACTTGTTAAGTGTGGAACAATTGTCTATTGTTGTGGACCTTAGATATGTATGTTGGGTAGGAATCTCTAATATGGGTGATTTGCTCTTGAGCCTGGTCAGCTTGAGTGGTGAATTATCATATTTTCGGATTCTTGTCCCCGAATACCGAAGAGTGACACCTTTACGATAAGTTGAGATCTCGCGTAATATTGGGATAAGTTTGGATTGTGAAAGCAAAGGCAAGGGGAATGCGAATAGCCTGGACTTGTAATATATTGAAGATATTCATGGGATTCAGGATCCTTCTTATTCACGTGTTTCGAGCCTTGATTAAGTGTAGTGCCTGAACGATACCTAGGGTTTAATGCTTTATAAGTTATGTGACTTGTTTTGATTGAATGTGTTGTATTGCTTTGTTTTATGATTTAGAGGGGTTTATGATTTGCATTATTCTGTTTTGTGCTGTTTATATTTATATAGTTACTTAGTGGCTATATTCTATCACTGATTAGTTGGTTATATTGTTATAGTTGATTCGCTACGAACCATGGAGGGTAGAAGAAGTCAAGCTAGGGGAACTAACCGAGGACGCGGTCCTAGTCGTAGCCGTGGGGGTAGACAAGCCCAGGAACCGGTACGAGAACCGAGAGAGGAAAGAGAGGCAACGGTTGAACCACAACCTGAACCCCAAGCTGCAGGGGGAGATCAAGTGGCAACTGCCATTCAGCAGATGACTAACATTCTGGATCGGTTAGTGGAACAACAGGGTCAAGCCCCTGTACATCAACCTAGGGACCCTGATAATGGGCAAGATAGGGCCTTAGAGAGATTCCATAAGTTCTCTCCACCCAAATTCCTAGGAGGGCCAGACCCGGATGGGGCCGAGAAATGGCTGGAGGCCATGACAAATATTTTTGCTGCCCTAAACTATACAGAGGAGAGGCAAGTCCAATTCGCTGTTTTCCAGTTCGAGGGGCCAGCTAGGGCTTGGTGGAACGTAGTGAGGGCCAAGTGGGAGAGAGAGGCGACTGCATGGACCTGGTTAAACTTCGTACGGGAATTTAACGAAAAATACCTTCCACCCATCGTCCAGGAGAAGCGAGAGGACGATTTCATTAAACTCCGCCAGGGAATGTTGAGTGTAACTGAGTATGAGACTCAGTTTACAAAGTTGTCCAAATTTGCCCCTGAACTGATAGCTACGGAGCAAAGAAAGTACGGAGGTTTGTGCAAGGGCTAAATGTGGAGTTACAAGAAGCCTTAGCGGCAGCTCAAATTAACACGTTTACGGAGGTTTTGGAGAAGGCCCAACGAATAGAAATTGCTAGGGCACACGTGAGGGCTTTTCATGCAAAAAGGAGAGGTGCGCGTGGTGGAAGTCATAGGCAAGGACAAGGTGAATTAGAGATGCCACCCTTTAAGATAGGTCGAGGAGATGGTGGTGAGAAAACTTCAGGGATGTCTATGGAAAGTACTCCAAGAGGAGCTTCGCGTGGCTGGGGCCAAGCAAGAGGTGCCTCACAAGGAGGTCAGACCTCAGCCCCTCAAGTATCTTGTGGGTACTGTGGGAAGGCCAATCATGTGGAGAATGATTGTTGGCGAAAGGCAGGAAAATGTTTATGGTGTGGTAGTACCGAGCACCAGCTTGCAACCTGTCCCCGTAGATCACACCTAAACCCTGAACAAGCAAATGTAGGAGGGAACCACTCAAGAGTGCCAGCTAGAGTGTACGCCTCGAAACAACAGACTTTACCTGAACCATCGGAGATAGTAGAAGGTACGATGCGTGATTTCTATTGTTTAACTAAGTTTTGGCTATAGTGAGACCTGAGAGCTAGAAACGGATATACAAGGAAATACCCTATGTTATTTCGAAGTGCATGTATGAATTTCGAGGACGAAATTCTTTTAAGGAGGGGAGATTGTGACACCCCGAATATTGGGAGGTTGTTTGTAAAGAAGATACTAAAGTGTATTTCTTTGGATTTGATTTAAAACCTTATTTTGTTTTAAAAGACTAGAAACCCTAATTTTAATCACTGAAATTGTAAAAGTCTCGCGTTTTTCTTAAAAATTTCCTTTTATTTGGAATTCATTATTTATTAAAGCCCTACTACCCAATCATTTCACAATAAGTGCAAATAAACCTAGAGAGTAGGGTTTCACTTTTGGTTTCAAGATTGGAGCAAAATTAGGGTTTTCGCGATTTTTCGCCGGATGAATTTTCGGTACTGAGCAAGGATCAAATTTGGTGAATAAAAGTGACTTTTAAGTGAGAAATAATATGTGATTAGGAGCAATGATATAAGGTTAGTGAATGGGAAGTAAAAACCCTAGTACGTGTGTTTTTAAGAAAAACGGCGCGAACCGACGGGTACCGCGCACTACCGATTGAACGCACCACTTGACCACCACTTTTTTTTACCATACAAGCTTATTGGTATTTGATCAAAATATCTTCTCAATTTCCAGCTATCTTGACCGAAATTTGAGGCTAGAAATGCAAGAAAGAAAGAGAAAAAAATGAAAGGTGTCGCCACCTAAGGGTTTCTTGACCAAGAGAGATGGTCTTCCTTTTTAGCCCAATTTTTGCTCATTTCCCTTCATTATTTCAGCAGCTTGGCCGAACAAAGTGAGGAGAGAAAGAGAGCAAGAAAACAATTTCCTTCTTCTTGAGTTGAATCATCCAAGTAAGAAATTGAAATTCCAAACCGATTAAAGAGTGGGTTGTGAGTTGGGAAGCTTGTGGAACCAAGAGATTTCTAAAGGAGGTGAAGTATCACTCTTTCAAGCTTTGTTCTTGAGGTATAAAGTCTGATTTATGGCTTTGATTTTTTTTACTTTGGTTTAAGATGCTATTTAGTTCGTGCTTTGGCTTGATTACAAGATATGCAAGTTGTGTGATGAATTTTGGATGATTTAAGCAAGTTATGGTTTGATTAATTTCTGCTTAAACTTGTTGTATGGTTGATAGATGTTGTATATAAGATTGTATAAGGGGCTTTGGTAGTGATTGGAACAAGGAATTTAAGAAAGTTTCATTGAAGACCAAAAATTCCAGATTTCTGGAATTTCCTAATTCAGTTCTGCCCGGTTTTGGAACTCCTAGTTAGAGGCCGAATTAGGCTTTACCTAAAACATGAAAGTTTTATAGAATGGTATTTTATATGTGCCTACAAAATTTCAGCTCAATCGGAGCAACGTAGCCCTTGAAAAGACCAAAATACCCTCACTGTTTTAAGGTTTTTCCCAGTAGTCCGTTTGGTCAGTTTATCCAGTTTATCACGTTTATTCAATAGGATACGTACTGATTTAGTTTTTTTCCAAAACATCAAAGTTTTAGTATTCTGACTTAGCTTTTAAACGCCTCCAAGAACACCTTAATCGGACCTTGGTAACCTGAGATATGACCATTCCAGTGCAGAGCGGTTAAATAGCCGACTAGTTGGATTTTGGTTCTGTAAATTGAGGATTTGACTAGGTTGCATTGGAAACTGGACTAAGTGATCTTCATGAACATTGTAGCCCTGTGTCTTAGCTTCGAAACGGTATAAGTTGCGCCTCAATCCGATAAGCGTAGCCTCGGATGTGTTATTTCCGCAACCACACGTCAAATCTGTCTTTTGCTAGATTGTATTTCCGCACTTGCTATTACTTTGATTCTTATTCTTATGATGTTATGAGCCTATGGAACGGCTATTGACTTGCATTTATGATATATATGACTTTGGGATTGGCTGAGGAAAAATAATGAAGCCTAAATGGCTGGAAAATTAGGTAAACACAATGGGCATGCTGCCCAAATTTACGCTCGAGGACTATAAAAATACACTTGCGACTTGGGTCGAGTTGATATGAATAGTACTTGAACCATCTAGGGTACTTGAGTCTTCTTGTTTCGAGGTATATAAGTAAGGACTTGGCCGAACTTGTACCCTTGAGAAATGCAATCATGATTGCTCGAAGTATGTTTTCCTTGTACTTTCAACTCGCATGACAATTTCAAGTATAAATATTACAAAGTTTTACTGTTTAAAAAGCGAGCAAGTGTTTCACGACTACTATCCGAGTGAATTTCAATTTCTTGATTTTTATTGAATGAAACGTCTATGTTTCGAATCTTAGTCATGTTTCAAAGTTCTCAAACTGAGTTTTATCGCAGATTTGGACTCCGAACCCGGAGTATAACCTGAAAGTAACCAGTAAAGGCACTATATCTTGTGGTGAATACCGAATTGCACTAGATACTTGAACTTGATACGTGACCAATATGAGTACATGTTATATACGTGAATTGATAGGGCAAGAGTGTACTTTATCGCACTTGCCCTTACGTGATATACTTGTTTATTGATTGCAATTGACTTGATATACTTGTTTATGATGTGCGCACTTCCTGGAATTCCAGAAACCCTGTGGCGAGTTACTCTAGTCGAGCCGGCAAGGGCTTGGTCGATTGGGTAACGAACCCTGGGTCTCTTGTTTTGTCGAGTGGAGTGATATCTCCTCAACTAATCGGTATACTCGAGTATTACCACCCGTGTTTATTGAGGATTTTGGGCCCAGTAGGGGGTGTGAATGGTGGACGGAGAGTAGTGTAAGTGGTGCTCTACTGGATTGGTTCCTTTACTTGAAAGTTGACGGAGTGTCAACTATTACGTGATCAAGCTCCTGATGATGAAATGGGAAGTTGGCTCCTGAGAGCCATCCGTATCCTTATGCTTTGGAATGAATATTGTTTATTGGATTATTGTTTCTTCTGAAAACTTTTACACTCGCTCATTTTGAGATTGCAACTTGAAGTGTTATTGCTCACTTTTATGAACTCTTCATGCTCGTTACTTTGCTATATCGAAAACTTGTACTTATAAATAATGGTCAATTTGCTATTTGGAACCTCACTGGGCTTTTAGCTCATACCACGCTATTTGTTTTCCTTACAGGGGGTACGAGCGAGGCGTGAGAGGTGTAAAGACTAGCGTAGTCTAGTTGTTTTTGACTTTTGACTTTTGACTTGTACTCGCGCTATTTCTCGAATAGAATGTTTTATATATTGAGGCTTTGTACCTTGATTTTCATCAATGTAAATTCTAAGCTTGAATTGCGATGTTATTTATGGTCCATGAATGAATGCACGTGATACGAGTGAGTGAGTCCTGGCGAGAGCTGGGCAGGCGGTCCGCCAAACCCTTTGGTACGCCTCAGGGGGAGGTGGGGTCGTCACAGATGGTATCGGAGCTCTTATTGAGCTCGTGCCGGGAGAGGGTTCTCGGACTGTGGGGATTGACTTGTTAAGTGTGGAACAATTGTCTATTGTTGTGGACCTTAGATATGTATGTTGGGTAGGAATCTCTAATATGGGTGATTTGCTCTTGAGCCTGGTCAGCTTGAGTGGTGAATTATCATATTTTCGGATTCTTGTCCCCGAATACCGAAGAGTGACACCTTTACGATAAGTTGAGATCTCGCGTAATATTGGGATAAGTTTGGATTGTGAAAGCAAAGGCAAGGGGAATGCGAATAGCCTGGACTTGTAATATATTGAAGATATTCATGGGATTCAGGATCCTTCTTATTCACGTGTTTCGAGCCTTGATTAAGTGTAGTGCCTGAACGATACCTAGGGTTTAATGCTTTATAAGTTATGTGACTTGTTTTGATTGAATGTGTTGTATTGCTTTGTTTTATGATTTAGAGGGGTTTATGATTTGCATTATTCTGTTTTGTGCTGTTTATATTTATATAGTTACTTAGTGGCTATATTCTATCACTGATTAGTTGGTTATATTGTTATAGTTGATTCGCTACGAACCATGGAGGGTAGAAGAAGTCAAGCTAGGGGAACTAACCGAGGACGCGGTCCTAGTCGTAGCCGTGGGGGTAGACAAGCCCAGGAACCG
Source organism: Coffea eugenioides (assembly GCF_003713205.1). Classification (NCBI taxonomy): domain Eukaryota; kingdom Viridiplantae; phylum Streptophyta; class Magnoliopsida; order Gentianales; family Rubiaceae; genus Coffea; species Coffea eugenioides. Next base: position 32,405 of record NW_020863030.1, read on the forward strand.
GTACGAGAACCGAGAGAGGAAAGAGAGGCAACGGTTGAACCACAACCTGAACCCCAAGCTGCAGGGGGAGATCAAGTGGCAACTGCCATTCAGCAGATGACTAACATTCTGGATCGGTTAGTGGAACAACAGGGTCAAGCCCCTGTACATCAACCTAGGGACCCTGATAATGGGCAAGATAGGGCCTTAGAGAGATTCCATAAGTTCTCTCCACCCAAATTCCTAGGAGGGCCAGACCCGGATGGGGCCGAGAAATGGCTGGAGGCCATGACAAATATTTTTGCTGCCCTAAACTATACAGAGGAGAGGCAAGTCCAATTCGCTGTTTTCCAGTTCGAGGGGCCAGCTAGGGCTTGGTGGAACGTAGTGAGGGCCAAGTGGGAGAGAGAGGCGACTGCATGGACCTGGTTAAACTTCGTACGGGAATTTAACGAAAAATACCTTCCACCCATCGTCCAGGAGAAGCGAGAGAACGATTTCATTAAACTCCGCCAGGGAATGTTGAGTGTAACTGAGTATGAGACTCAGTTTACAAAGTTGTCCAAATTTGCCCCTGAACTGATAGCTACGGAGCAAAGAAAGTACGGAGGTTTGTGCAAGGGCTAAATGTGGAGTTACAAGAAGCCTTAGCGGCAGATCAAATTAACACGTTTACGGAGGTTTTGGAGAAGGCCCAACGAATAGAAATTGCTAGGGCACACGTGAGGGCTTTTCATGCAAAAAGGAGAGGTGCGCCTGGTGGAAGTCATAGGCAAGGACAAGGTGAATTAGAGATGCCACCCTTTAAGATAGGTCGAGGAGATGGTGGTGAGAAAACTTCAGGGATGTCTATGGAAAGTACTCCAAGAGGAGCTTCGCGTGGCTGGGGCCAAGCAAGAGGTGCCTCACAAGGAGGTCAGACCTCAGCCCCTCAAGTATCTTGTGGGTACTGTGGGAAGGCCAATCATGTGGAGAATGATTGTTGGCGAAAGGCAGGAAAATGTTTATGGTGTGGTAGTACCGAGCACCAGCTTGCAACCTGTCCCCGTAGATCACACCTAAACCCTGAACAAGCAAATGTTGGAGGGAACCACTCAAGAGTGCCAGCTAGAGTGTACGCCTCGAAACAACAGACTTTACCTGAACCATCGGAGATAGTAGAAGGTACGATGCGTGATTTCTATTGTTTAA
>NW_020863031.1:0-17580 GCF_003713205.1 Coffea eugenioides
CCTTTAAAGCATCATTGATATTTTTGGGTTCAAAAAGAGAAACTAAAGCAAAATTGTCTATCAATTTTCTAGATGAAGAACGAGTCTTTACCTTTTCGGATGGATCACCAATTATAAGCTCTCTTGGATGATTTTGGCTAAATTTCCAAGCATTGGGAAGGTCTTTGACTGAATCATCATTCTCATCTTCATCACCCTTTTCTTGATTATTATGAGCTTCATCCATCATTTCCATCGCTGCTGGTTTAGATATTCCTTCATCACCAATTTTCAGCTTTTCCATTCCTTCACGAACACCTACATCATCATCCTCCACGACCTTTTGGAATTATCATCATTAGTTTCATCAAATGTTATGTGAATGGCTTCTTCTATCACAAGAGTCCTTCTATTAAAGACTCTATATCCTCTTTTGTTCTCACAATAACCCAAAAATATTCCTTCATCAGATTTTTTTTCAAACTTACCAAGATGTTCCTTTAGATTTAAAATAAAACATTTACAACCAAAGACTTTGAAATATCCAACCGTAGGTTTCTTATCAAAAATCAGTTCATAAGATGTTTTATTCAAAATGGGTCTCAAAAGGATTCTGTTCATCACATAACATGCAGTGTTTACCGCTTCAGCCCAAAGGTATTTTGGCAAACTACATTCACTTAACATAGTTCTAGCAGCCTCTTGTAGTGTCCTATTTTTCCTTTCTACAACACCATTTTGTTGTGGAGTTCTTGCAATTGAAAACTCATGTGTTATGCCATTATGATCACAGAAATCTGGAAAACCACAATACTTGAATTCAGTTCCATTATCACTTCTAATCCTAACAATTTTTAAGCCAAGCAGATTTTGCACTTTAGCAAACAATGAAGTGAAATTCTTGAAGGCATCATCCTTATGAGCAAGAAATATCACCCAAGTATATCTAGAATAATCATCCACAATCACAAAGCAGTATTTCTTACCTCCCAAGCTAGTGATTTGAGTAGGACCAAATAAGTCAAGATGCAAGAGTTCTAAAGGTTTAGAAGTTGAAACACATTTCTTTGGTTTAAAAGAAACTTTTGTTTGCTTTCCAAATTGACATGCATCACAAATTTTATCCTTTTCAAAACAGATTTTTGGCAAGCCTCTAACCAGCTCCTTTTTCGAAATTTCCTTTAGTAAATCCATGTTAAAATGACAAAGTCTCCTATGCCACAACCAAGGATCTTCATTTGAAGCTTTAAGACATTTGAGGCTAGAAGAATCAATTTTATCAAGAACCACAATATATATGTCGTTAAACCTCTTACCTTTGAACACAACATTATATTTGGAATCAAGCACAATGCATTCATGCTTTTTAAACAACACATTCAAGTCTTTGTCACACAATTGACTAACACTAAGCAAGTTATAACCTAAATTATCAACTAAGAGCACATTATGAACAAAAGTTTCACCATCCTTACCAACATCACCTATTCCAATTGTCTTAGCTTTCACATCATCACCGAATGTCACCTTACCACTTGATTTTGATTTTAGCTTTATGAACAAAGAGGGATCACCGGTCATATGCCTTGAGCAGCCGCTATCAATAAACCATTTGGACTTGTTTGAGCCTTTTTCCTGAAAAGAGAAAATGTTTGGTACCCTTTTTAATTTTTGGGTCCACAATAGTTAGCATTGTATCTCACTAACCACATGCATTTCATCCCTCTGTTCAGATTTCTTTTCACATAGCAATCTCCTTTCAAATGCCCTTTTTGACAACAAAAATCACACATAATGGAAGAGTCCTTAACATGTACTGGTTTGACATATCTCAATCCATTTCTTCTATATGTAGTGAAACCATGTGCATTTTTGTTGCGTGCTAATGTTCTTTGATGAGCAGTAAGAAAGGTAGATGACATGTTCTTTTTGAGAAAATCTTTGTTTTCTTGCTTTCAAAGTGTCATCCAAGTTGTCCATTCTTTTTTTCAAATCACCATGTCTTTCCTTCAGCATTCTACAAATATTTGTCTTTCTATCAAGCTCATTTTGAACATTAAATCCGGCTCTTACAAGACAATCATTGTCAGTCTTTTGTTGCTTATTTTGTTGAAGAAGACTTGTATTTTCATGAATGAGAAAAGTAATTTTCTGTTTTAGCTGCTTGTTTTTATCATAAGATTCCTTCAAGGCATTATGCAGTTTTTCAACAAAGGATTCAAGATCATCATCTTCTTCATCATCACTTTCAGATTGAGAGTGTATGGAAGTTACCTCATTATCTCCAATAGCCATGAAGGCCATTTGAGCTGATTCTTCCTCTTCTTCAACTTCCCCTTCAGAGTTGCATTCATTCCAAGTAATCTGGAAGTTGTTGAATCTTGGCTTTCGATCAGCTTTCCCATCTTTCATTTTCTTCATGGGGCATTCGTTTGCATAGTGTCCAGGCTGTCCATATTCATAGCATTTGTCCACTAGCTTCTTGTTGAATTCTTGTTTTCCTTTGTTCCTTGCATTTGATGAATAATTTTGAAATTGATTGCTAGGTCCTCCCTTTCTAAACTTCCTTTTATTCAAGATTCTCTTGAAACCTCTTGTGATGAGAGCAAGATCATTATCATCACCATCCGAGTCTTCATCATCCAAGTGAGCTGGATCATCTTCACTTTGAGTAGTCTTTAGAGCAATATTTCTCTTTGCTCTAGCATCCTCTTCCTCCTGCACTTTAGATTTCAGTTTCAACTCATAAGAGGTTAGTGAGTTAATGAGAGATTCAATAGGCACAAAATTTAAATCCTTAGCCTCCTCTATTGCAGTCACTTTATTTTCCCATTCTTTGCCCAATGCATTGAGAATTTTCCTGTTCTTCTCTCCCAAGGTGTACTCTTTGCCCAACACCTCGAGATCTTTGATCAAGTCATTGAACCTGCAATACATTTTGTCAATATCCTCAAGAGGTTCAATTTTAAATGATTCATATTTTGTGACCAAGATAGCCTTTTTCTGTTCTCTCACATTGTCACCACCCTCATGGATTTCTCTTAGCTTATCCCACATTTCTTTGGCCGATTTACAGCCTTTTACTCTAATTGATTCATTTGAATCTAAGGCACTATAAAGAACATTCATGGCCTTGGCATTCAATGTGAGGTTAGTCCTATCTTGAGCATTCATTTTAGCTCTCATTTTTGGCCGAAGCAACCCTGTATCTGCATCAAGAAAGTTAGCTTCATGCGGTCCTTCACTCACAATAAACCATAGCTCAATATCAATAGATTGCAAAAAGATAATCATCCTTTCTTTCCAGCTAACATAATTGGAGCCACTAAACATGGGAGGCCTAGTAACAGATTGCCCCTCAACAAACATAGCATGACTGGTTGTCATCTTTACTCCAAGCCGTTTGAGCTTAATCTCTAGGAGACCAAGCTCTGATACCAATTGTAAGGTCCAAAGACAACCTAAGAGGGGGGGTGAATTAGGTTGATTAAAATCTTAATCAAATTTATGCAATTTTTGCTTAATAAAAATTTACCTTCTTTTCTAGTAATGATCAATCAAGTAGATTAGAAGAAGAGAGCAATATCGATTCGAAAAAACAAGTATAGATAAGCAATGAGAATTTTATTAAACAAAAAAGAATAAGATAGAGTATTAAACCGATTGTCTACCAAGCTTTCCTCAAACTTGAAGACCAATCACTAGGTTGAGCAACTTCTCTTTGATGAAAGATGATCAACTAGATGTACAATGAAGGGAGCACTTCCTCATTGCCCAAAGCCTCACTTAGTCAAGCTAAGAAGTTTTACAATCACTCAGATAACCCTCAACAAAGCTACACTAATGAAACTTTCAACCACAAGAGAAATGCTCACAAGAAATTCACACCACTTGGAGAACAAATCTAGCTTTGGAGACTATTTTCTAGCTAAAATATCTCTTGAGATCTTGTAAACAAAGTGTGCAAAAGTCCCTTCTTCGTTCAGAATCGTTTGTATTTGAAGGGGACCAAAAATGGGCTTCATTAATGCTTCCAACGGATAGAAGGCAGATGAAGAGTCAGCTAGCCGTTGGGGCTGTCGGACGTCCGACGGCTTAGTCATCGTCCGATCCCATCGTCCGAAAATCAGTCAAGTTATTGTTCGGACGTCCGATGGGATTTTATCGTCCGAGCTTTTGTGTCCGAACGTCGTCCAGAGAGTTATCAAATCTTCGTGGAATTTTTAGGACGTCCGATGAGATTGATGTGCGTCCGAAGCATGCGTCCGATCCTTCAGGACGTCCGATGCTTCCTTACGAGCGTCCGACAGAGTCTTGGCAGAGAGTCATCAACATTTTGTGGAATTTTTAGGACGTCCGACACGTTCGATGTGCGTCCGAGGAGTACGTCCGATCCATCCGACGTCCGATGCTTCCTCACGAGCGTCCGACAGAATCTCTCTCACATGATCTTCACCCTTTCGGACGTCCGACCGATTCCTTGGACCGTCCGACATGAGTTCGTTTTGCTTCTTCTTGGGATTTTCATTTTTGGACATAATTCGTACTGATTCTTGATAGCAAAAAACACGTTATATTTTGAAGGAGTTAGATAAACTTTCAAAGCTACTTGTGGTCATCAAACCAAGAATAACCTTCTTCTTAACAAATAGTACCGGAGCCCCCCACGGAGATCCACTCTCATGAATAAACCCACGATCCAATAGGTCCTGCAATTGCAATTTCAACTCCTTGAGTTCAGCAGGTGCCATTCGATAGGGGGTCTTAGAGATAGGTGACGTCCCCGGCAATAAGTCGATCTTAAACTCTATTTCTCTCTTCGGAGGTAAAGTGACTAATTCATCAGGAAACATATCCGGATATTCACTTACTACAGGCACATCTTCAACCCTCAACTTATCAGTGGGAGTGTTTATAAGAAAAGCTAGGAACCCTTGGGCCCCTCTATACAGAAGTTTCCTAGCCCGAATACCCGAAATCAATGCAGATGAGGCTAAACTACCCCTTATATCGAGCCTTAGGGTTGCCTCCCCCGGTATACGAAATTCCACTACTTTTCTCTTACAATCAAGTTGTGCATCGTACTTAGCTAGCCAGTCCATACCCAATATAACGTCGTACCCCTTAATAGCTAAACTTATAAGATTCCCCAAAAGCTTCCTCTCTCCTACCCAAATTTCACAATTTGTATACATCAAACCAGTAATCAAACGTTGGTCCCCCGTAGGAGTACTAACTTCTAAGTCATAAGGCAAGCTAACAGGGGTTATATCAATGCCGCACATAAAATTGGGGTTAACAAAGGAATGGGTAGCACCAGGGTCGATCAAAATCCTAGCTAGACGATGAAAAACAGGGATCGTACCTTCTACAACCCCAGAGGAATCAGGGACTTGTTGTTGCTCAAGGGAGTAAACCCGAGCTGGCACCTTTGGCTTTGTCCCTTCTACCTTGGACTGTCCCGAGTTAGCCTTCGACGACTGGGTAGTTACTCTAGCCTCCCGAGGTAACACCGGACAGTTAGCTATTTGGTGCTCCGCACTCCCGCAGCGCAAGCATTTCCTTTCTTTCCTCCAACAATTGTCCTCGGTGTGGTTTGGTTTCCCACAAAATCCACAGGGTCCACGTGCAACTGAGGCCGAACTTCCTTGTGAAGCGCTTCTTTGCGGGCCCCGTCCATTGTGACCACCCCTCGGCGGAGTCCCTCGCGTCATTCCCGGTTGCCTTCCTCCTCCGGCTCCTCTTCCCAACTTAGGAGGGGTCCCTTTATCCCCTTGGTTCGAACTACTCGCAGAGAACCCCCGTTTTTTCACCTGAAAATTCCTTACTTGGAGCCTTGCATTTTCAACTCGCAAAGCTTTCTCCACAGCGTCACTAAAGATATTGATCTGGGCTACCGCCAGATCCTTTTGAATTTCCACATTGAGCCCTTGAATAAAACGTCTAACTCTCCTTTGCTCCGTTAGAATGAGTTCAGGGGCAAACTTAGATAAACGAGTAAACTGGCTCTCGTACTCAGCCACCGATTGAGTCCCCTGGCGGAGTCTAATGAACTCGTCCTCCTTCTTTTCCTGGACTAGAGGAGGAAAGTATTTCACATTGAAGTCCCTCACAAAGTTTACCCATGTTCTTGGGGTTTGTTCCCGGTCCCACTTCATTCGTATCACGTTCCACCAAGAACGCGCGGCCCCTTCCAGTTGGAATACAGCGAAAGTAACCTGTCTCTCTTCTGAATAGTGTAGGGCGGCAAAAATATCTATCATTTTCTCTAACCATTTTTCGGCCACGTCCGGATCTGGCCCTCCCAGAAATTTTGGCGGAGAAAACTTCTGAAATCTCTCTAGGGCCCGATCTTCACTCTCTACTACATGGCCAGGGTTCCCAGGTTGCTGGATAGGAGGTTGGCCCTGCTGTTGCACTACGTGGGCTAACAGGTCAGTCATTTGCTGCATAGCAGCAGCTATCTGGGCATTAGGGTCAACCCTAGGTTCAGGATTTGGTTCAGTCGTGGTATCCCTAGTACCCTCGTCAGTTGTGGGTTGCCTAACCCCGCGCCCGCGGCCTCGTCCACTACGAGTGCCTTCCATTGCTCTAATGTCACTCTAAAGTCGAGGTACAAAATAATATTAAAAGTGCATATAAATATAGTCACATAAGCATGATCGAAGAACCAAAAATAAACACCACATAAGATATGTATACACATAGAACAGTTATACACAGAACACATAACTGTGACAAACAGTCATACATGAGCAGTCAAGCAAATATATACAAAAGTACTCCCGTGAAGCCAAAAGAGGGTCTGTCAAAATACACGGTACAACCTAGGCCCCAAAAGGTACAAAAGGTACAAAACAGCTAACCAAAAGCTTCTCCTAGGTATCCCTCACACGGGATCAAAACAAGGCTCAAAACCCTAATCTAGTCCTCGACGGAGCCAACCGACTCCCCCCCAGAGCTAGAGCTAGGGGCGCCTCCCTGACCTGGAGCTCCGCCACCTGGAACTCCCCCTGGCGCATTGGCGCCAATCACTCCCTGGATGAGTGCCCCACACTCATCGATAATAGCGCCGGACCGGTCTCTCACCTCCCGGACTACCCTAGTGAGGCGGTCGTTAACCACCTGCAACTGCTCTCTCAGAGCGTTCGTCCTCTCCTGCTCCATGGCCACGTCCCCCTGGAGCTCCCCAATCCTATCGGCCTGCATCCGCGTGATGCCCCTAAGCCTAAGGGTCTCAGTGCGCTCCCTGGCGGCGGCACATCTAAGCCTCCGTCGCTCAGCAAGCACTGCCACAACCACGTGGTCCGCGTAAGAGTAAAACTGGCAACGCCTACAGCGGCGGGTCCGGCTAGCGGTATACCACAGCCGGATCGGACCTCCTGGCCTCTCCTGGAAGTCGATAACCCGTGGGCGCCTCTGAGGTGGCTCGTCTCCGCCCGCTCCACTAGTGCCAGCCATAACCTACAAAGATAACAAAGGTTTATAGCTTAGACAATATATTCACACTTAATGGCGTCTAAAAGCAATCCCAAAAGTTCTAAGGACCAGGTTTTAGGTTCGCCCAGGGTAATTCTAACCTAGGCTCTGATACCACCTGTGACAGCCCCAACTTCCCCTAAGGCGTACCAAAGGGGTTAGTGGACTGCCTGCCCAGCTCTCGCCAGGACTACTAAAATGGTAAAACATTAATTCAAGTCGTTCGGGAAACTACTAACGCGCTTAACCCAACCATCAATCAAGAAACGGAAAACAAAAGTTAAAACGTAAAGTGAATAGTGACTGCCACGTCACAATCAGCCAGAACCCAATCAAATGCAAATAACTGCTTACAATCCCGGAAAGGAATATATATACAAGCCAAGTAGAATACATGGAACATGAATACCCACACACTGTTACCAACCACATTTGTATGATTACAAGCCAAAAGGAAACATGTAAATCCAAGTACAATCAAGTTGCCAACTATTGAGGAGCTATACAAAATCTCTCAACTAGCTCTACTCAACTCATCTTCAAACTCAAAAGTCCAAAAGGTAAATCCCTGTAAGGAAAACAAAATTCACGGAGTGAGCTTTCGCCCAATGAGGTACCATCACCAAAATATACCAGGATCACATAAACACAAGAATATTCAGTCCAAATACGCACGTCAAGTAAGTAAAAGCAACAACACCCAAGTGTAGGGAATAAAAGGATACGGATGGCTCTCAAGAGCCCTTTTCCTCTTTTGCCATGCTTGATCTCATCTCATTGACTCTCCGTCAATGTATACCAGGTAATCATGACCGTAGACTCCTCTTTACTCCAATTATCCGTCCACCTCACTTTCCCCTTACCGGGCCCGAACACCAAACAGTACAGAATTGGTATTACTCGAGTATACCGGAATCAAGGGTCTCATACCCAAAGATTCCCAAATACAGTCCCCATGGCTTGTCAAATGTCCCCGACCAAGTCCTTACTGGCTCGAGTCCATTGACTTCCAATGAGGTAGAGTTCAGAGTGAACAGTAAAGGTCCAGAGTTACAGTAAAGGTTGGTATCCAATCGACACCAAATCAAGTACAGTCAAGAGTATTCAAGTGATATCATAAACAGTCAAGTAAGCCTAATGTAATAACCAGTCAAGAAGGCCAGAGAGTACGAGAGTGGTAAAGTACACCCTCGCCTCACCTAGCTCAAACAATCATCATAACTAGTCCAAATCACAGAATTCAAGTACAAGAAAGCCACGGAATAACAAACATGTGAGTAGTACACTCACCAAGTTCAACAAAGAAATTTCACAAGTTTTCGCCCGACGTGAGCCTCGGATCACCGGCACGCCCTATAATAATCAAGAAAGTACAATTAACACTCAAACGCGAGTCGAATACCTTTTTCTAGGAACTATTAAGGCAAGAACCAAATATAGCATGGAAATGAAAAATACATAACATTTAGGGTTAAAAGTAGGAACAACCCCTAAACCGTTCATTTCTATCCAATCTCAACCCAACTCACAAGAATCTAATACCCTAGACACTTGGACAGCATTTCCCCTAAAATTTCAGTTTTTCCAACCTACAAGACAACCATTAAAAGCCATCCAACACAACCACAAGCACCCAAACAATTCATAGGCCATTCAATATACTTCATTGGGGTCATAATACCCCTCAATTATAGCCAATTAGAAGCTCAACTATCAACCATAGAAAACCCCCAAATTAGAAACCCTAAATCTGAAATTTTCCGCACAAGCGGAAATTTTTCGCAATTAACGCATAAGAGAGCTATTTAACACCATTTAGAACCACCAATTCAAGCTCAATCATATCCATCATAGGAAAACAGAAAAATACCCACAAAAATCAGAAAATTAGCTAGCTTCACTCCAATCCACCAAATCTTCCGTAAAATCACGTATATAGCTACTATAAGGCACCAATTGGCCAAAATTAGCAACAAAAGATGAGTTCCAAGCAAGATACCTTAGTTCTTCAAGAAAGGTTGTAGCTTAGGAGGTTTTTTTCCAAAACAACACCACCAAGTTCTTCAAACACCCTTTGCAAGTTGATTTTATGGACTAATTCAAGAAATAATCGGTTGGTTTTCAAGATTTGTGCAAGATTAGAAGATGGAAGGTTGAAGATTTCTTTCCTTTGCTTGCTAGAGCGGTTCGGCTATGGGAGATGAAGAATGAAGACTATTTGGGTCAAAATTGGACTTTTAGTAAAGTTTAAAGAAAGTTAGGCAAGTCTACTCCAATCATAATTGGACACTTGGCACCTTGTTGTTGCTAGAAGTCATCTCTTGTCTCCTCATTGTTAATCCATCTAGGTAGCCTCCAACTATCTCCTAACACCTGGTAATTAAATCCCTTTACGTAAAATTTAACCTAATTGGCCGAATTTCTCTCACTTAATGCACTAGCGGGTCCCACGTCCAAAATACATTCCTAATTTCTCACGAACTACCTTATACTAGAAAAATAATTTAAAGACTATATTTACTGATAAAATGTTGATAAAAGTAATATAATAAAGAAAATAAAAGAAAACGGGTGCACCGGAATAAAATAATACCTAAATAAATTTTTTTTTCTGGGTTCTCACAGAAGCACATGATTCATAAGGCGCATAAATGTACTAGGAGCGTTAGTCAAACCAAAAGGCATAACTAACCACTCATACAAACCATACTTAGTCTTGAAGGTTGTCTTCCACTCGTCACCTTCCTTCATTCGAATTTGATGGTAGCCACTCTTAAGATCTATCTTGATGAATATGACTGCACCATACAATTCGTCAAGCATATCATCTAAACGAGGTATTGGGTGACGATACTTAACTGTGATGGCGTTGACAGCACGGCAGTCTACACACATCCTCCAAGTGCCTTCCTTCTTGAGGACGAGGATGACTGGAACTGCACATGGGCTCATGCTCTCTCGAGCCCAACCTCTCTCTAATAGCTCATCTACTTGCCGTTGGATCTCCTTAGTCTCCTCAGGGCCCATCTTGTAGGCCGGTCTGTTAGGCAAGGATGCTCCAGGAATGAAGTCGATTGGTGCTCGATTCCTCTAAGTGGTGGTAGACCACTGGGGATCTCATCTGGGAAAACGTCCTCAAATTCCTGTAATAAAGAGGAGATTTCAGGAGGTAAGTCATGGAGTGCTTCATGAGAAAGTAAAATTACCTCTTTGCAATATAAAACATAGACAACTTGCTTAGACAAAAGTAACTTGCAAACTTCCCTATTCTTGGCAAGCAAGTTGGGCCGTTTCTCCATTCGACCAGATGATCCAGGGGTAGATGTCCTCTCGACTGGTGCCTTAATGATTGCTTTAGAATCGGTTGATTTCTTGGCCAACTCTCGTTCATGCTCCTATTGCAATCGCAGTTGATCTTCATGCACCTGCTGAGGGGTGAGAGGAACAAGTATCATCTTCTTGTTGTGGTGCAAGAAGGAGTACTTGTTGGTAAAGCCATCATGAGTAGTCTTCTTGTCATATTGCCATGGCCGTCCCAACAAAATGTGAGAAGCTTGCATGGGAACGACGTCACAAAGGATCTCGTCCTCATACTTCCCAATTCGGAAAGGCACCACCACTTGCTTGGTGACTTTGATATCCCCACTCTCATTGAGCCATTGCAAGCGGTATGGGTTAGGGTGCCTCAACGTGGGCAAGGAAAGATGATCTACCATGAGAGTGCTTGCCACGTTGGTACAACTACCCACGTCGATGATGAGGCTACATACTCTTCTCTTGACGTGACACCGTGTGTAGAAGATGTTGTCACGTTGGGTCTCATCCACTCTCTTGACCTGGGTTGCAAGAGCTCGACGGGCTACTAGAGCAACACCCACTTGCTCAGTGTAGACACCAAATTTTTGGTGTTTTATTATTTATTTATTTATTTACTATTCGTTTTTATTTGTTCTATTTTTAATTGTCACATTTAGTTTTATCTACTTTTAGTTTTAGTTATTTTAGCCATTTTAGCTAGAATTTCTCAAAGGAAAAAGAAAAGTGTTCCAAAAAATATGTTTTATGTCTTTTAAAATCAATCTTTTAGCATCTTACTTATTTTTGTTAAGTTATTTTGAAAAAGAAAAAAAAAAGAAAAACAATGAAAAATGGAAAATGAAAAAAGGAAAATGGAAGTTGCACTTTGTTGCTTCTAGTTTATTTATTTTGCCCAATGTTAATTAAATTATTTTTGTTATTTATGTTTATTATCATTTGTGTTAAATTACTCTTTACAAAAAAAAAAAAAAAGGGGAACACGCGACAGCAAGCTGCGTATTTTCGCAGCTTGCAAGAGAGGACCTGGGCAGTCCCTTAGCTGCAAATATAGGAGAGATGGCTGGGGTTTAGGGTTGATGACGTCCCATATAAATAGCAAAAGGAAAAGGCAGCCGCAAAGGGGGAGATAGAGAAAGGCTACGGAGAGTTTCTGGGGAGAAAACCAGAGAAGAGAAAAGAGAGCAGGGGAGAGTGGGCGGCTGAAAAACTAAAAGAAAAATCAGAAGCCGCAAGAGAGAGAGGGAGAGATTAAGAGGGGACGAAAAAATAAAAGGGATAGACGGGAACAAAGGGAAGAAATCAGAGAAAGAAAACCGCAAGAGTGGTGGGCTAGATTAGGACTGAAAGGCAAGAATAGAGAGGAGGAGCAGCCGCAAGGGAGAGAGTAAGAGGATAAAGTGACTGGCGGCAAAGGAAAATCAGAGAGGCGACGACAGAGAGGGAAAAACTGAGAGCTTTGTGAAGAAAGAGTGAAAATAACCGAAAGAGAGCTTTGGTTGGCGGCTGTGGGGGTTAACGGAAGAAAGGAAAGAAAGAATGAAGCAGCGGCTGAACAAGAAGAAACGTTGCTGTGTTCCAGAAATTTCTTCACCAGAAATCTGTGACGTTGAAGTCGACGTCCTCCCACCATTTCTTCGTTTCTGCTTTGTTCACGGGATACCATCAGGTGCTAAAGGTAATCCCTTTACTTCATATCTTCAAGCAAGCTCAGTAGATTCGAGGTTTATGTAGGTTTGGAATTAGTTTTTGACTCATTCTTGTCGTCTTATTCTTGCCGTTTCTGTTTGTTTCTGTTTCTGTGTTTCTTCCATTTCTGTTTTCCGTATGACCTTCAATGGTTTGTCTCCTGCCTTTTTGTGTTGCGTTTGGGAGTTTAATGGATTTCGATGACTAGTTTTTCTGGTTTGGTTTGAAGGTCCGAGAGAATGAAATGGCTGCTTCATGGTCCGAGAATGAAATGTTGGGTGTTTTCCTTGTTGCATTTTTTTTTGGTTTCTTCATTGCTAAAATAGATATCTGGAAAATGTGTGTGCATTTGGTGAATAAATGGTGGGTTTAATAAGATGTTTTAACATTTTAACCTACACGAACTGAGTAGCTGCAAAAGTTCTTAGCAAAAACAAAAAGACCTCAACCTTTCTTGAAACACCCCCACCTGACCTCAAGCTTCAAAAGAAGTTGCATTCTCTGTTTTGTTTTTCTATTATGTGATTGCACATAAAGTTTTTCCACCTAAATTGCATGTTTAACCTGTTTTGAGGGAAAGGAAATGGAAGGTTTAGTGTTAAGATTGAATGGTGGGTCCAAAAACACTTGAGCTATGGCTGAATGTTCTGCTGAAGATAAACTAGTCAGGATTGCCGAACCTTTTGCCCAGAATTTTCCAGCTTTGCATGATTTTTCTTCTATGTTTTGTTTGGTTTGAATGATAAAATGGTTGTTATGAAGCTTGGATTGGTTTTAAGTGTTTATGTCTAAGACATACTTGAGCTGGAATTGAATCTTGCTGGCTAAAAGTTTCTTGGAGCTGCATTTTTGCAGCTGAGTTTATTGTAGAAGATTTCCTAGTTGCTGAATTCTGTTTGGCAGAAGACTTGATTCGAATTCTGTTTTGCATGCATATAATTCATGTCAATGATGGTTATAGAGTAATGATTGAAGCTTGGGCTCTGTTTGTAGTGTTTATGGTCATTTTTTCTGGTATGAAATACGCACGGTTTGTGCATTTTCTGGTATGAACTTGCGGCAGAAATTTGCAGAAGTTGAGAAGTTTTCTGTTTTCGTTGCATGCATGGAAAACTTCAGAAATTTTTGCACCAAAACCCCCCAAGTCTCCCTTTGTCCTACTATGACCCAACCAATTGAATAATGTCTTCAATTTGGTCCTTGGCACTTTAATTTTTTGCAACTTCATTGCTTGTTTTGCTTCAATTAACTACCATGCTTTGTCAATTGCATTTAAGTCATGACTTTAGGGGCTTTATGACCAAGTGAGCTTGTTTTGCACATTTCTTTTAATTTTTCCCAAATAAATTGGTACCTTGACCATTTCTTTTATTTTGGAGGATAAATAAGTAAGTTCACTTCATTGGGGCCCAATTGCAAGGGAGGTAACCTCTATCTCCTTGATTTTCATTTCTCCTATGTGATCCAACGTGTTATGTGAATATGCATGTCTACTTCGCTTTCCTTGCCTTTCTTTAATTCCTTTCATTTACTTTACTTTTATTTAAGTTATTCATTATGGGGTATGTATACACCTTTTGGCTTGTAATAGATAGGGCTTGGCGAGCTTTCTTGTCCATTTTCCCTTTCCCCCTTTGTCTAAGGTATTCATTATGGGGTATGTGTACACCTCTTGGCTTGTAATAGATAGGGCTTGGAGGAGCATTCGATGAAGACCTATCGAAGACGTGTGCCTAGCTAGCAAATGTAATAGTTAGGACTTTAATTGCCTTATGTGTCTTGCCTGCTTAGTTGTTACATGTTAATTTGCTTTGTTAGGGCCTTGCATCTAGTCGAGCATGCTAAATGTTATGTGCTACGTGTTTACGAGTGTTTTGGCATGTCTACTTGCTTTCATAGCCATGAATGAATGTGATGGATGAATGTACGTTTCCGCTAGTCCAACGCTAGTCGGAATTCATAGATGGGCTAGTCCAACGCTAGACCCTTAGGATTTCCCTTTCGATAGTGCATATTTGCATGTTCACTACATGTCATGCATTTTTCTTAGTTTTATCATTTGGCATGCTCCTCGAACCCCTTTTCCCCTCATTTTAGGATTTTTGCATCTCATACTAGTTATAGGGTTCATTTACCTGGAGAGTCCCCTTAAATATGGGATATAGACGAGTGTGGCTTTTTCTAAAGCCTTAGCACGCTTGTATCCTCTCTATAAAAGGGAAAATTGAGTCACGATTTAGGTCTCCCCGTACCCAATATGCATGAATTCCCTAGGCTCATGCATTCTCAATCCACTCTATCATCACACTTTCACTTTTGTCTCATTTGCACACATGCACCTTTTTATCACTTTCACTTGCACACGAACACTTTTTTATCTTCACTTGCACACAAACACTTTTATCTTCACTTGCACACGAACACTTTTATCTTCACTCGCACACGAGTACTTTCATCTTCATTTGCACACCGACACTTTCGCACTTTTCTTTAAATTGCATACATGCATTTTTGCCCACTTGCATTTGGAGTATATATATTTGCATTCAAAGACATTTGCACACCTCCACTTATATCTTACTTTTATCATTTTTCTCACTTCACACAAACTCACACTTTCACATGGCATGCATTCCACTCTTTTTTTACGTCATTTAGGATTACGTGTGACCTCTCCAAAGGATCATTATTGGGCTTCACAATTAATGTGATTGGCACCACTCACCCTTTGAAGAGAAATTTCCCCCATGTCCCCCTAGGTCTAGGTTTTTGCATTCACGTAGTCATATCCAACATGCGATACATACCTTGGGTAGAAAAATTAGGAAAGGTTGGGCTAAATCACGCAACTAGCCTTGGCTAGGTCGAAGGGGTGCCTTGGATTTTTATCCTTGCCTTCCCCTTCGTCAAATGTGACTCCCGAACCTTTTTCGTTGGTTTACGTGGACTAGGAGTCGTTCAAAAGGGGTTTCTTTCTATCTTTCCTTTAGAAAATTTCTTTTTGGGTGACTTGGTACACCCTAACTCTATACCAAGTGGCGACTCCATTTTTTCATTAAAAACCCCCTTTTGAACTTTGTTTGGCCAAATCATCGCATTCTCAAGTCCCATGGCCTTTTACTTTTCATTTACACATGTTCACATTTCACTACACACTCACACACATCACCACAACACATCATTCAAAAAATGGGGCGCGACAGTTGGCGACTCCACTGGGGACTTCCTAAGTGGGTCCAAGCATTTGATTTGGCCATTCTTTTCCCTTTTCTACCCTTTTTATGCATAGCATTTGGATATTAGGGTTGCATTTTTCCTTTATTAGGACTTTTTGCCTCGCGCACATACCAAACTACTCCCCGCTCACGTATGTATGATTGGTTGTTTGGATGTATATTTACTTGTTATATCTCGCGCTTTACATTGCATTTGGGTAGGGGACATACCCTAGAGCCTCGCGTTGGTTCTTGATCCCTCCCCTCCAAACGAGCACTAGCATACGTGCATACGCTTTAATTTTTATCCCTCCTTTATTTTTCTTTTAGTGGCTTGTCACGCCACTCCACCCTGTTAGGATTTTAGGCGACCCACTTGGACGTGTGATCGTGACACGACGTGTGCGTAGCACGATCCGAGGGGTCACTCAATCTTCCACTTTAAGCTTTGGGTTAATAGCCTTTAGCTTTTAGTCGAAGGTTGAGGATTTTTTATAGATTCACTCAGACATGTAGCCGTAACACGACGTGTGCGTAGCAATGTCTGGAGAATCGCTCGAGCCACCGACGAAGAACCTTGGGATTGATGACCCTTGGTTTCCAAGTCTGAAGGCTCGGGGACCTAAAACCTATCGAGTCTAGCTGCATTAGTGAGCCGATACCTCATGCATCCATGATAGTTTACCTAAGGTAGAGTCTGCCTTACCCTATTAGGGACACGATTCACGAGGGGAGGGATCCAACCCCTCTTTCCCTTTTATTGCTTTATTTCTTTGTATTGATTTCGTTGCTACAATGTGTTATGTGTATTTATCTGGCTGAACTAACTTTTCTTGGTTTTGTGTCCCATTGCATTCACAAACCCTAGCAAATAAGAGGTCTGGCATGACCTTCTTTTAGAACCTGCCCTCGTAGATAGGTTATTGCACGTTTAAAGATTTTGGTATATTGCATTCATAGATTAATAATTGCATAGCATTCTAAGCTTACTTTGGCATATAAAAGGTCCTTTTAGGTCATGATTTCATTTCAGATTGCATGTTTTACTGCTTTAATAAAATGGCATCATGCATAAACCCTAGAGAGGAAATGCCATTTAGGCGATCCCGTGCTAGGAATAAACCGCCTAATGTCTCGGATACTTAATCCAAGGGGACTTGCACGTTTACATTTGGTACCATCCAAAGGGGTAGAGCACAAGGTAAGGTAGGATCCGATCATTTTCATGGGGTGATCTTTGGAATATGAGCATCTAATAATCACTTTTTGGCCATTTTATCAAAAATTGGTAAGAATCCCTTGCGTGAAGGACAGTAATTTGAAGAAATTCACAAATGATTCATCCTATTGAGACGATAAATAAATTGAGGCCAAAATTTGATTTTTAGAAGCTCATAGACTAATGCATCTCAATAATTTTGAAATCACCAACGGCCGGACAATTCAACCAATTCATTTTGCCAATTCATTCAATAAATCGTCAATTCATTTGACCATTTTACCCTTTTAGGGTCATCCGATCGATTTTGAATAAATCGTCAATTCATTTGACCATTTTACCCTTTTAGGGTCATCCGATCGATTTTTGAATAAATCGTCAATTCATTTGACCAATTTACCCTTTTTAGGGTCACCTGGTTGATTTTGAATAAATCGTCAATTCATTTGACCATTTTACCCTTTTAGGGTCATCCGATCGATTTTGAATAAATCGTCAATTCATTTGACCAATTTACCCTTTTTAGGGTCACCTGGTTGATTTTGAATAAATCGTCAATTCATTTGACCATTTTACCCTTTTAGGGTCATCCGATCGATTTTGAATAAATCGTCAATTCATTTGACCGATTTACCCTTTTTAGGGTCATTCAGCCGATTTTTGAATAAATCATTCATTTGGCCA
>NW_020863032.1:0-3913 GCF_003713205.1 Coffea eugenioides
AACTTTTATTTTTTTCAATTGCACTTGATCTTTGAATCTGATTGGGTTCATAACTGAAAGTATATCTTGAAGATATATAAGTATCATCCATTTGTTTCGTAAACATCAAAACCTAGGAACTAAGATCAACATTCTTGCAATGATCGAAGACAATCCAAGAGGGAGTGAATTAGGTAGTTAAAAAATTGGCCAATTTGTGAGTAACTTTTTGTGTGGATGCCCTCTTTTTCTAAAAGACCACACAATGGAGCAATTGATGAGAAAGCACAAGTGCTTGTGAGTAGAAGAGATGAGCAATTTATATATCAAGACAGTAAGTAAAAGAGACAGAGGATCAAACCAAGTACCAAACTCCACTTGAGTTTGAATATCACTTTATAGAGCAAGTTTTTTCAAGTTGATCAACATACAACCAATATTTTGTGTACAAAGGAACGATCACTTCCTCTTTGCCCCAAGCCACACTTGGTCAAGCAAGGAAGTTTTACTTTCACTCGGATAACCCTCACAAAGGTACACTATTGAAATAAATGAATCACACTAGAAAAGGTTATCGAAAATTACACAACTAAATGTACAAATCTTATTTGAGGAGTATTTTTCACACTAAAATCACTATAGATCTCTTGTAGTCTCAATGTGCAAAGTTATTTGAAGATTCTGACCATTCTCTATTTATAGGAGATCAAGAAAGTGCTTCATTAATGCTTTCAACGGATAGAAAGTAGCTGAAGCGTCAACTAGCCATTGGGAGTATCGGACCTCAGGTACTCCTGTTTTTTGCGTCCGACAGTAGGCAGTGAGTTTGAGAAATTTTATTCAATTCTATCGGACGTCCGGTATTGTCTTTGTGAGCGTCCGACAGCTTTCATCGAGTTGAAAGGATTCTATCGGACGTCCAATACTTGCATCCGATCGAGGTCAGTGAGATAGGGGAAATGTCTTATTTCCTTTGGACGTCCGGTGATGGAGTTCTTCATGCGTCCGAAATTGCGCAATGATTATCGGACGTCCGATCCTGTCTTCACAAGCGTCCGACAGCATTCAACAACTTTAGTTTTTTCAATTGCACTTGATCTTTGAATCTGATTGGGTTGATAACTGAAAGTATATCTTGAAGTGATATTAGTATCATCCTTTTGTTTCGTAAACATCAAAACCTAGGAACTAAGATCAACATTCTTGTAATGATCGAAGACAATCTAAGAGGGAGTGAATTAGGTAGTTAAAAAACTGGCCAAGTTGTGAGTAACTTTTTGTGTGCATGCTCTCTTTTTCTAAAAGACCACACAATGGAGCAATTGATGAGAAAACACAAGTGCTTGTGAGTAGAAGAGATGAGCAATTTATATATCAAGACAGTAAGTAAAAGAGACTGTATCAAACCAAGCACCAAACTCCTCTTGAATTTGACTGTCATTTTATAGAGGAAGTTTCTTCAACTTGATCAATTTACAACCAATATTTTGTGTACGAAGGAACGATCATTTTCTCTTTGCCCCAAGTCATACTTGGTCAAGTAAGAAAGTTTTACTAACACTTGGATAACTCTCCCAAAGGTACACCATTGAAATAATTAAATCACACTAGAAAAGGTGATCGAAAATTACACAACTAAGAGTACAAACCTTTTTTAAACAGTATTTTTCACACTAAAATCACTATAGATCTCATGTAGTCTCAATGTGCAAAGTTATTTGAATATTCTGACCACGCTCTATTTATAGGAGATCAAGAAAGTGCTTTATTAATACTTCCAACGGATAAAAAGTAGCTGAAGAGTCAACTAGCCGTTGGGAATATCGGACGTCCGGTGCTCCTGTTTTTGGCGTCCGGTATTGTCTTTGTGAGCGTCCGACAGCTTTCATCGAGTTTAAAGGATTCTATCGGACGTGCGGTACTTCCGTCCGATAGCAGACAAAGAGTTTGAAAGATTCTATCGGACGTTCGATGCTTGCGTCCAATCGAGGTCAGTGAGATAGGGGGAATGTCTTATTTCCTTCAGACGTCCGGTGATGGAGTTCTTCATGCGTCCGAAGTTGCGCAATGATTATCGGACGTCCGATCCTGTCTTCCCAAGCGTCCGACAGCAATCAACAACTTTTGTTTTTTTCAATTGCACTTGATCTTTGAATCTGATTGGGTTCATAACTGAAAGTATATCTTGAAGATATATTAGTATCATCAATTTGTTTCGTAAACATCAAAACCTAGGAACTAAGATCAACATTCTTGCAATGATCGAAGACAATCTAAGAGGGAGTGAGTTAGGTTGTTAAAAAATTGGCCAATTTGTGAGTAACTTTTTGTGTGCATGCCCTCTTTTTCTAAAAGACCACACAATGGAGCAATTGATGAGAAAGCACAAGTGCTTGTGAGTAGAAGAGATGAGCAATTTATATATCAAGACAGTAAGTAAAAGAGACAGAGGATCAAACCAAGTACCAAACTCCTCTTGAGTTTGAATATCACTTTATAGAGCAAGTTTTTTCAAGTTGATCAACATACAACCAATATTTTGTGTACAAAGGAACGATCACTTCCTCTTTGCCCCAAGCCACACTTGGTCAAGCAAAGAAGTTTTACTTTCACTCGGATAACCCTCACAAAGGTACACTATTGAAATAAATGAATCACACTAGAAAAGGTTATCGAAAATTACACAAATAAATGTACAAATCTTATTTGAAGAGTATTTTTCACACTAAAATCACTATAGATCTCATGTAGTCTCAATGCGCAAAGTTATTTTAATATTCTGACCATGCTCTATTTATAGGAGATCAAGAAAGTGCTTCATTAATACTTCCAACGGATAAAAAGTAGCTGAAGAGTCAACTAGCCGTTGGGAATATCGGACGTCCGGTGCTCCTGTTTTTGGCGTCTGACAGCAGGCAGTGAGTTTGAGAAATTTTCTTCAATTCTATCGGACGTCCGGTATTGTCTCTGTGAGCGTCCGACAGCTTTCATCGAGTTGAAAGGATTCTAACGGACGTCCGGTACTTCCGTCCGATAGCAGACAAAGAGTTTGAAAGATTCTATCGGACGTCCAATACTTGCATCCGATCGAGGTCAGTGAGATAGGGGAAATGTCTTATTTCCTTTGGACGTCCGGTGATGGAGTTCTTCATGCGTCCGAAATTGCGCAATGATTATCGGACGTCCGATCCTGTCGTCACAAGCGTCCGACAGCATTCAGCAACTTTTGTTTTTTTCAATTGCACTTGATCTTTGAATCTGATTGGGTTCATAACTGAAAGTATATCTTGAAGATATATAAGTATCATCCATTTGTTTCGTAAACATCAAAACCTAGGAACTAAGATCAACATTCTTGCAATGATCGAAGACAATCCAAGAGGGAGTGAATTAGGTAGTTAAAAAATTGGCCAATTTGTGAGTAACTTTTTGTGTGGATGCCCTCTTTTTCTAAAAGACCACACAATGGAGCAATTGATGAGAAAGCACAAGTGCTTGTGAGTAGAAGAGATGAGCAATTTATATATCAATAGCGGGTGGTCTGAGATCTCAGTGCAAGTCAAAGAGACAAGGATCAAGCCCCAAGTACCAACTTATAGAGGGAGACTTCTACAGTGTCGGATGTATCATCTGATGCAAAAATATGGCGTAGAAGAGTGAGAGTGCACTGACCAATAATACAACCAATATTTTGTGTACAAAGAAACGATCACTTCCTCTTTGCCCCAAGCCACACTTGGTCAAGCAAGGAAGTTTTACTTTCACTCGGATAACCCTCACAAAGGTACACTATTGAAATAAATGAATCACACTAGAAAAGGTTATCGAAAATTACACAACTAAATGTACAAATCTTATTTGAGGAGTATTTTTCACACTAACATCACTATAGATCTCATGTAGTCTCAATGTGCAAAGTTATTTTAAGATTCTG
>NW_020863033.1:0-36612 GCF_003713205.1 Coffea eugenioides
TTTTTTTTTTTTTTTTTTTTTGACTTTTGAAAATCTTTCCAAAAAATTAATTTGCCTCAGTATGATGAATTTTTGCAATGTGAGTCCAGAGTTGATTCTGTATCGCCATGCTGTTGCATTTTTTGATGAAATTTGCTTGCGACATTTTCAATCTGCCTTTGTTCACCGGAGGACTCTTTCCGACACCTATTCCAGTGCAAGGTGTGATTGTTTTCATCCATGCATGAAATTTCCTGCAAAAGAGAAAAAACAAAGAAATTGCCACCATTATTTGATCCGTTTGTCCTTGAGAATCGTGTAAACATGAGTCTTTGGATGCCTTCGTCAAAGTTGACCGTGGCATCTGACTTGGTTGGATTTGTCATTTCTAAACGTCTCTGATTTTTCCCGACTAACCAAGCGTGCATTTTGCCATATTGTGAAGCTTGCGTAACTGACTTTGTTGAACCTTAACCCTTTTCAAAAGATGACTGAACCCAAGTATGCTTCGAATAAACCACGGGGATTGTTATTCACCAAAATTCAAAGATAAAGAATGAAGTATGCAAGAAAATTCACATGTCATGAAAGAATAAATATGCACAAGAATGCACACATAACCATTTGTGCTTAAATTCTACAAAAAAAATGCCATGAATGCAAGTAATTTGGAAAAATGAGCTTCCTAAGAATGTATTTGCAAAAGAATGTTTTACAAAATGACACAGTTTTGGCCAACAAATGTCATATTCAATTCTCTGGCTATCTTTGTTCTGGAATTCAAAATTGACAGAAGTATGACAAAATGAGGAGAAATCGAAATCCAAATGGATCAAACCACCAGTTGTTCCTCCTTGTGCTTGCTCATGCGGAAATCCTACCTTGGCGCCCTTTCGGGTTTTCACCAAGGTTGCCCCTACTCCTTTTCTTTTGTTTTGTTTTTGTTTTTGTTTTTCTCTTTTCCTTTTCTTTTCCTCCTTTTCTTTTGAGGTGCCCTTTCGGGTTTTCACCTAAAGACGCAAATGAAAGAGCTCAACCATGATCGACTCAGGAGTATGAGTTGAAGATTTCTGGCATCAGTAAAATGCACTTCCCTTAGAAGTTTAAGTGAAGGCATTATAGACATCACTTGCCAATTGATTAGCAAAATTCCTAATAGAAATACAGCAAGTGACGAAAGTCAGGACTTTTGGGCTTTTGTAATGAGGTCAGGTGGGGTGTTTTTCAAGACCTGAGATTGCATCATTTGAAATCATCCTCAATTTCGAACGAAACTGAGGGAAATTTGCCCCAGTTTGATTGAATTTTCTCTCTTTGCTTTTTCCATTGCATCTTCCTCACTTTTTGCATTTTTCTTCAAAGCTAAATTTGCCCCAGTATGGGGTTCTCTTTTCCTTTTCATCTTTTTTTTTTCAAAAATTTGCCCCAGTGTAGGGTTTTCTGCTTTTTCTTTCTCTTTCAAAATAAATTTGCCCCAGTGTAGGGTTTTCTTTTCTTTTGATCATCTCTTTTCCAAAATAACTTGGCCCCAGTGTGGGGTTTGCAACTCTCAGGGGCTGCCAAACGAAAATTACTGCTCTGATGGCTCAAAAGGGATAACTAGGGATGAAATGTTTTGATTGAAAAGGAAGATGGCCTGACTTTTACCTCGTCCCTTGCATGATTTCCAAAAGAAATTTGCATAATCAAAAATAAAGACTTCTTACACATGTCTGATTTGATAGGTTGAGAGAATGTTTACCCATCCATCTCTTCAAGGATAAGTGCTCCACTCGGTGGCACCTTTTTGAATGACAAATGTCCTTACCAGTTTAGATCAAATTCGTCTTTGACTTCATCTTGCATTGGCAAAACTCGCTTTAACTCTTTGTCCTCCTTCTCTAAAGGCTCGGAGGCGGACCTTTTTGTTATGAACACAGGCCACGCACTTTGATAACATTAGCCATGGCACATGGCGTTCAGCTGCTTTTCATCCATCAAAATCAATTGTCGGTGACGCTGCTTTAATCAATCAGCTTCGAACTTGGCAAAGAAGGGATTTTCTCAATGAAGGGATTTTTGGCATTTTCAAATGAAGGGATTTGTGGCCTTTTCAAACGAAGGGATTTCTGACCTTCTCAAAGAAGGGATTTTTCAATGAAGGGATTTCTGACCTTCTCAAAGAAGGGATTTTTCAATGAAGGGATTTCTGACCTTCTCAAAGAAGGGATTTTTCAATGAAGGGATTTCTTAATGAAGGGACTTTTGGATGAATGGTATTGTATTGTATTATCGGAATCCAGAACAGTGATATTCAAAGGGTCAAATAATTTCATCTTTGGCCATTTAAAAGAATTAAAATTCAGGACAATAATCAAATAAACAAATTGTGCATTTAATGGAAAAACTAATCAAAGCGGAAACAAGACAAAAACTTAATTGCGAAAGATGTTTTCATGAAGCTATTCACATATGCAAGAAATGGTTTTTGTGAACTTTAGTAAATAACAACCCCTAGATTTACCGAAATTCCCTTCGAGAGGGAAGATACTCGGCCATCCAAATTGTGCAAAGCTCCTTCAGGATTTTCAAATTTCGTCGTTGGAGGTGGATGCCTCGAAGGTGTCCTGGTGTTCAGGAAAAGGATTTGTACTTATGATCGGCCCTTGTTCACCTCTTTTCCTTAGCACTATTTCTCCTGCCTCGATCATGTCTTGGACTTTGTGCTTAAGTGCCCTGCAATCGGCGGTTGAGTGGCCAGGTACTCCCGAATGATAGGCACAAATAGCATGTGGATTGTACCCAGCAGGCATGCCATGAAGGTAAGTTGGAGGGGGAATCACGCCTATTTTGTTGGCAACCTTCAATTGCTCATACAATTGGTCCAAAGGCCTGCCTAGGTTGGTGAAGGTTCGGGTACGGCTTTGATTGTAGGTTTCAGTGGGTCGGGGATAGTTGTAGGTGGGTCTATTTGGTGGGGGAAATCTTTGGTGGTAAGGAGGCCGAGGACGAGCTTGTTGAAAGCTTGGTTGAGATATTTGGAAAGGGGTTGTAGGCGGGTTGGCATAATTTGAGCGAGGTCGAGGATGAGTGATATTGGTGTGGTAAACAGGATGAGGATTTGAGTAGTAGGGGTAAGGGTTTGAGTAGGTAGGGTATTGTCGAGGTCTGGGTCTTGGGACAGGGTTTTGATTCCAGGTGAAGGCAGTTTCCCCCTCTTTCTTTCTAAATTGCGGGTTCTTCTCATTACCTCCTTGGCTTTGCAAAGCTTCCAACTGGGATTTGAGGGCAGAGACATTAACAATCTTCCCAGCTTTCACGAAGTCATCGTACTCCTCAAGTTTATTAACAATAGCAGCGAACGAGCATCCAGTCATGCGAAAAATTTCTTCGAAATATGGAGGGTCATGTGCCTTAATGAAAGTGCGTATGATTTCGTTCTCAGTCATCGGTGGCTCGACTTTTGCAGCTATTTTCCTCCACCTCTTTGCATAAGTCTTGTGATCTTCAGATGGCTTCCTCTTTGTCCCTTCCAACGTGGTTCGTGTTGGAGCCAACTCGCAATTATACTCGTACTGCTTCACAAACGCATTGGACAGGTCCAGCCAGGTCTTTGCTTCTTCAGGTTTCAGCTTGGAATACCAGTCGAGTGCATCCCCTTCCAGACTTTCTGGGAATAGCCTCAAAGGCATATTTTCATCATCTGTTGGCCTACCCAACCTGTTGGCGAACAGTCGGAGGTGTGTCTTGGGATTGCCCGTCCCATCATACTTGTTAAACTTCGGAGTTTTGAACCCCTCAGGCAATTGCACATTCGGGAAAAGGCAAAGCTCATCGTAATCCAGGACTCCTTGCTTGTTCAGCCCCTGACTCTTCCTTATAAATTCATCAAAACGATCAAGGCGCTTAAGCAACTTCAGGTCAACGGGAGCGGAAGATTCCCCCATTTCTGCCTTGGTTTGAACAATATGGTCTGGTAGGAATGGCTCAGCAACAGGGTGATAAAAGGTATGTGGCTCAGGTGGTATATTTGAAGTGATTTGGGGTTGTAGACCTCGCATGTGAGTAAGAAAAAATGAAGGATGAGGAGGGTAAGTGTATGGCAAATTTGTGGTGGGATAAGTGAAAGTTTCTTCGGGTGCAATAGGAAATGATGGAGTAACAGTGGCATGGGCCGAAGGTAGGACAAACGGCTCTTGCTCAGGCTGTCTGGCGGGTACAGGTTCGGGTTGAACTCCGCTGCTAATTAGCTCATCATTCAACTTCCTTTGGGCGGCCATCTCATACGCCATCTCTCCAAACTTGGTAAGCATCTCAGTCAACTGAATCCCCGAACTTGCAGTCTCGGGTTGAGCGGTAGTAGCAGACCTATCTGACTGTTCCGGTTGTGAACTCATGTTTACACGACTCCTCTGAACTCTACTGCGGGATCGCGTTATGATGGGGCTTCGACGAGAAGCTATGTTGAAATATCACCTGAGAATTTTTGACAGATTGCCTTTAGGTTCAACCCTCGCTTAATTATTCCAAAGAAAATAAAGAAAAGGAAAAGAAAAAGGCAAGAGTTAGTAGATATCCAGAAAATTCGGATGCATGTCCTATGGGGGAGCCCTTTTGTGCCAAGGGTAGGCCTAGCATGAAAATGCAGTCCTCCAGAGCAGGCACTATACCATACCTGACGGATCTGATCAACTCATTGAGTGAAAAATAATTTGAAAAATTTGGCCATTGGAGTGACGAGAGATTTGTCAAAATGAGGACAACGTCCGAATAGATTGATCACCTTTGATTTGCAAAACGCATGGGTTTGACCTTGACGAACTCCTATCGAAGAGATCGGAATTTGTTGATAAAATTTCTTAGTGAATTACGGGTCAAAACCCTAATTGATCAAGTGATTGGATGCAATGGACGGTTTTTCTCGAAATCGACTAGATTTCCCAATTTGGAATTTGACAATGAAACCCTAATAGGGCAAATGGGTTGAATGAAATTGACAATTTATTTAAAATCGACCGAATTACCCTAAAAAGGGAAACAGGTCAAATGAATTGAATGAAATTTATCCAAAAATAATCAGATCACCCTAAAAAAGGGTAAATTGATCAAATAGATTGAACGAAACTTGATCTATTCAAAAATCGGCTCGGTTGCCCTAAAAATGGGTAAATTGGCCAAAAGACCCTAAAAAGGGTAATTTGGTCAAATGAATTGATAATTTATTCAAAAGCGACCGAATGACCCTAAAAAGGGTAAATTGGTCAAAAGACCCTAAAAAGGGTAAATTGGTCAAATGAATTGACGATTTATTCAAAATCGACCGGATGACCCTGAAAAGGGTAAATTGGTCAAATGAATTGGATGAAATGAATTTACTCAAAAATGATTAGATTGAACTAAAATTGAATGAATTGAAAAAAATGGATTGGATAAGATGGATGATTTGTTCAAAAATCGATTGAATTATTCGCCCACTGGGTGGTTTCAAAAAATCATTACAATGCCTTGGTCTATGAGCCTCTAAAATCAAAATTTGGCCTCTATATTTATCGTCTCAACAATGAGGAATCATTTGTGAATTTTCTTCGAATTAATGTCCTTTTACGCAAGGGAATTTTACCAATTTTTATGCAATGGCCAAAAAGTGATTATTAGATGCTCATATTCCAAAGATCACTCTATGAAAATGATCGGATCTTACCTTACCTTGTGCACTACCCCTTTGGATGGTACATGAAATATAAACGTGCAAGTCTCATTGGATTAAGTATCCGAGACACAAGGTGGCTTATTCCTAAACACGGGATTCCCTATGTGGCATTCCCTTTCTATGGTTAATGCATGATGCCAGTTTATTAAAGCAATGTAAATATGCAACAAATATGGCCTAAAGGATATAAATAATGCAACGGGGGGAAAAGGTCTAAACATGAAATGTATTTACTGAAAAGTAAGTGCAAAGACTGAAATTTAGACATGTGAGCTATCTAGTGGGTGAGCCACTAAAAGAGCGCCAAAGAGGCCTCTTATTGCTAAGGCATATGAATGCAAGCCAGGAAAACAAAAGAATGGTTAGTGCAATTGATAGTACACATAACACATTGGGAGCAATTAAGAAAAGAAATACAATAAAGCAAGTAAAAAGGGGTAGAACCCCTTCCCTCGTGCCTAATGTGCTTAAAATAGGGTGAGGCTGACTCTAGCCTAGGAAAATACTAACATGGATGCATGAGATTGGGGTTCACTAATGCGACTAGACTCGATAAGGCTTAAAAGGTCCCCAAGCCTTCAGACCTAAGAGAATGGGTCGTCAATCCCAAGACCCTCGGTCGGTGGCTCGAGCGGTCCCCTAGGTAT
Source organism: Coffea eugenioides (assembly GCF_003713205.1). NCBI lineage: Eukaryota > Viridiplantae > Streptophyta > Magnoliopsida > Gentianales > Rubiaceae > Coffea > Coffea eugenioides. The sequence goes on from NW_020863033.1 coordinate 6,316, forward strand.
TGCTATGGGCGCAAAGCACACCATCCACATACCCAGAGAAACCATTCCTAGTCCTACAAGGCGGTGTGGGAAAGAGCCCACGAAAAATAAAATAAAATGGGATAAAAGCAAGTAAACGTGCACGTATGAAGTGTTTCCCCTATTTTGAGGGAAGAGGTTGAGAACCACGCGAGGCTCTAAAGGTGACACACACCCCCTCCCAAATGCAATGCAAGCGCGAGATAAAGAAGTAAATATACATCCAATCAACCAATCATACGTACGTGAGTGAAGGAATAGTTGAATACGCGTGCGAGGCAAAAGGCCCTAAAAAATGGAAAATGCAACCCTAATATCCAAAATGCAATGCATACAAGGGTAGAAAAAGGAAACGAATGGCTAAATCAAAAAGCTTGGACCCACTTAGGAAATCCCCAGTGGAGTCGCCAACTGTCGCGCCCCACTTTTTTGTAAAAAATAAAATAATTGTTTTTTGTTGAATTTTATTGATTTGGAAAAAATGATTTTTGTTGATAAAAACAAAAATGGGTCTAAATGGGACTTTTGAAAATGCGACGATTTGACCCAAGAAAAATAGTTCAAAAAGGGTTTTTATATGAAAAATGGAGTCGCCACTTGGTATAGAGTTAGGGTGTACCAAGTCACCCAAAAAATGAATTTTTTAAAGAAAACAAGTAAGAAACCCTTTTTAAACGACTCCTAGTCCACGTAAAACAAAGAAAAAGGTTCGGGAGTCACATTTGACGAAGGGGAAGGCAAGGATAAAAATCCAAGGCACCCCTTCGACCTAGCCAAGGCTAGTTGCGTGATTTAACCCTTATTTTCCTAATTTTTCTACCCAAAGTATGTATTTGCAATTTGGACAAAGACTAATGAATGAGAAATGCAATCCTAAATTCTACGATGTCTCTTGTGAGGTTTTTGGTCCCAAATCACATGAATTGTGGTGGCCAATAAAGGGAAACCTCATAGAGGTCGATTGATGCAAATGGTGACTCAAGTGCAAGTGTGCAAGTGTATGAAAGGATTCATGTATGAAATAATGTAAAAAAAAAACAAAGTGTTTGTGTGCGAATGTGTAAAGAAAGTGCATGTGTGAATTTGTATGAAAATCAAAGTGCTTGTGTGTGCAAATGAATGAAAATAGAATAGTACATATATAAGTGAAACTTGAATTTCATTTGTGAAGTAAAGTAGATAAATGATAAAGATGTAGTGAAAAATATGGATTGAGAAATGTAAGAAAAAATGTAATTAAAAGAGTGGGAGTGATAAAAATGAAAGTATGACCCTAGGGGAATGCAACAAGTCGGGTACGGGGGTTGACTTCTAATTTTTCGACTTCGATTTTCCCTTTGATTAGAAGGCGAAACTAGCGTGCTAAGGCTATCGAGTAGCCACACTCGCTCGTTTCCCTTACCCAAGGGGGTTTCTCAGGCAAATGGACCCTATAACTAGCATGAAATGCAAAGGCCTAAAATGAAAGGGACAAGGTTAGAGGGACATGCCAAATGCCATAAAAACTAAAAAAATGCATGAAATGTAGTGGAGCATGCGAATGTGAACTAACGAGGAGGGTCCCTAAGGGTCTAGCGTTGGACTAGCCCATTCTACGAATTCCGACTAGCATTGGACTAGCGGAAACGTACATTCATCCATCACATTCATTTATAAATATAGAAAGCAAGTAGACATGCAAAATCACTTATAACACGTAGCACATAACACTTAGCATGCTCGACTAGATGCAATAGCTTAATAAAGCAAATTAAGCACATAGCAAACCAAATAATACCCCAAAAGCAAATGAAACTATTACACGGGCTAACTAAAACAAATGGGGAAAGGGAAAATAGACCGAATTACTTACTACGCCCTATCTATTACAAGCCAAGAGGTGTACACATACCCCATAAATGAAAATAAAAGAAAGATTTAAAAAAATGAAGTAAAAGTAAATAAATGAAAGGCATTAATAAGCATTTAAGAAAATCAAATAGGCATGCAATTTTCATTTAGCAAGTTGGATCACATAGGGAGATACACAAAAAAGATAAAAGAAAGTATACCGTCCCCTTTTGTGGTGCTAATAAGTTGGAAAAGGTTCTAAATTGGAGCTACAACCACCAAACAAAGGATTAATGTACCAATTTAATAGTAAATCAAACAACACAAATTCTTCAAAAACAAAAATTAAAGAACCACTAATAACTATGAAATTGAACCATTAGATCCCTATTAAAATCAAGTTTGACCAATTCGCTACTGTGAGTCAAGTATCCTTCTCCACTACACTCAAAGGAAGCAGGTAATAACCACGAAAGCAAGAAACAGAGTGCAGTAAACATCCTTTCGGCAATTTACAAAATCCAGCTTTCAAACACAATCAAATCCAAACACAAGGCTTTAAACTAGGCGGCAAGCCATCACCCAAACAAATAGAAAGAAAAACTGAGCAAAATCCAGTGCAAACACAAAATCCAGCAATTTACAAAATCCAGCAATTCGGCAATTTACAAAATCCAGCTTTCAAACACAATCAAATCCAAACACAAGGCTTTAAACTAGGCGGCAAGCCATCATCCAAACAAATAGAAAGAAAAACTGAGCAAAATCCAGTGCAAACACAAAATCCAGCAATTTACAAAATCCAGCAATTCGGCAATTTACAAAATCCAGCTTTCAAACACAATCAAATCCAAACACAAGGCTTTAAACTAGGCGGCAAGCCATCATCCAAACAAATAGAAAGAAAAACTGAGCAAAATCCAGTGCAAACACAAATAAAGTACGTTTAGCAAGTTGAAAAATCTGGAACATATAAAACTGATTTGGCAAGTTGAAATGCATTTTCCAGCAAGTGCTTGGGCATGAATCCGAATTTACCTCGGTTGAATAATTATGTTAAGAGCTTACTATTTTTATTTCATTTTCTGGTTTGGACATGCTTATAAACTCTTAAATTCCTTATGCACGTATCAAGCTAGCATATGAATAATTCCAGCTCAGAAATCAAGTTCAAATAATATCCACAACCATCAAAATTTCCAGAAATTTTTCTGTTTGGTCCGGATGATCTTGCCTTAAGGCAGATTGCACTTTTGAATTTTTATTCCCCTGTTTTAAAACTTACTAGTCAACTACATGCAGGCCTAATTAACTTGTCATTACTAATTAATCAAGATTAAGGCTCCAAAACAGAAAAACTAAACCGAATGAGGCTACATTAGCAAGATAACCTCTCGGCAGTCACTTTCCATCAAAACAAAATTTCCTTAGCTTTTTATTTCTTCATCCGGCTTCATGAAATGATCATGCAAGGCCTTAATCCTAATAATCATCCAAAATCCAGTTAGTCCAGCTCCATTTCATGCTCAGATTATCACAGGGAATCAGAAATAAAATTGCATTTTCATCTCAGCTCTCGGCTGGAACATCAACATCCAAAACAGAAATTTCTAATGGCTTAATATCATCATCCGACTGCCTAACCTCACATGCATATTACTAGATGACTTAAACTTCTTGGTTTTGATTAGTTAGACACTTAATCCAACTCGGTTTGTCGCATAAAGTCAGAAATCAAACTACAATTCCAAGCAAACTCTTCGGCAGAAATGTTTTGCCCAAACAGAATTTTCCACAGCTTTGGTTTCATCATCTGATTACCCAAATTAACACATGCAAGGTCACGGCTGGCTTAAACTACCTCTGATCATCTATTTTTAGTCCAGAAAATTTACCTCAAAGCAAGCTAAGATCACACACAAAAATCTGAAAAATTTCTGCTCCCTCTCGGCTCTCACGCATGCGACAGGTTTGCTGGTTCTGGTTTGGTGTAGCGGCTTCAACTGGTGGAGGTGGTGGTTGCTGCGGTGATGGTGTTGGTTGGAAGATGATTGCAGCTGGTGAAGGTTGAAGAGAAACGAAGGGAACTCACGCACGGCTTCTCCCTCTCTTCCTTCGAGCTCACGGACTGAAAACCAGAAATGGTTGCAGCTCACGGACAGAACCAGAAATCTTCCTCTCGGCTGCAGAGTGCAGCTCGGCCTCTCAACCTCTTTCTCTCACTTGGTCGATGATCACGAGGTGAAGAGAAATGTTGTAGTAGTCTGCGGTTTGAGGTGAGATGGTCGAGAGAAATGGTGCCCGGTTGGAGGAGTTTGAGTACTGGAGTGGAGAGGAAAAATGAAGTGCGGCAGAAATGAAATGTTTTTTTTTTTTTTTTTTTTTTCACCTTAATTATTTAACAAAAAATAATAGTAAAACTAAATAATAATAAAAACAACAATTTTAATTACAAACACATCGAAAATAAACAAACTAAAAATAACAAAATTACCATTTTCGATCTTTTCTTTCATTTTTCATCATTTTTCATCTTCTTTTTTTTTTTTTTCAAAATAAATTAACAAAAATAAACCAAAATGTCAAAAAAATTAAATTTGAACGTATTTTTGTGAACAATTTTCTTTTTTTCTCTTTTTCCATGATTTTTCTACGTTAAAACTTAAAAATTAAAATAGAAACTAGAAACTAAAAAAAACACAAAAGCAACCACGACAAAATGAGAATAAAAAGTAAAAGAAATTACACCAAAAATTTGGTGTCTACACACCACAAACACCAAGGGACATTTCAGGTTAGACAAAGTCAAGTGCAGTAAGTACTATATATGTAGGCATTAACATACCATAAGTAAATGACATGTAGAAACAATGCAAGGGCAAAATGAAAGAAACGCGACTTGTCGTCCCACACTCAGTGAAAATCACCCCCGTCCGATTTCTTACTCCACTTCCCAAGGTGCCCGTTAATTTCTTGTACTCACTCTAGCCAGACAATGCCTGTTCATGTTCTCAAAATGCAAGTCTCAAGTCAAAAATTTTACCCCTGGCGGTGCTTGGAAACACAACAAGCTAGCACAACGGCTATACTTCACCAGTGAGTCTTAATTCAAGAAATTCATCCCTGGCGGTGTTTGGAAACACAACAGGCAATGCCTCACCAGAGAGTTTTAGTTCAACCGCTACAGAGGAATAGTAGCCGGTCTACAACCACACGAGTACAAATAAGTTCAAAAATAAGGTCGAAGCAGGGTTCAAACATGTAATTTCAAAAATAGAGTCAATTACTTCAAGTTCAAGAAGCACAGGTACGAATAAGAACTCACTCGGCCAGCCTATACCCAGCAATTCACATTCTCAAACAGTCACCGAATTCAAGTCCAAATATAGGTCACATTACTCATGCGTAATATCAAATCAGGTCCATTACATGTACGTAAGAGCACACTATATGGTACCCAAGCACAAGAATTCACAATAAGACAATTCACAACTCGAGCCGGCCGGTCCCAAGAGTAAATCATCCATATTAGAGATTCCTACCTGGCATACCTAACCATTGTCCCCAAAGTACCATGATAAGGGTTCAAACATAGAATGTTTCATGATTCGTAACTTAAGCTTCAAAAAAAAAGTCCTTAGTCCTTAATACCCATTCACGAAATTAGGACCATAACACCACTTGGCCCAAGCTCACTCCGCGCAGAGACCACGCGAAGCAGGCTCTAGCTTTTATCCCTCAATCGCTTAACTTTTGAATCAAATCGAATTCCACAGTCCGGCATCCTAAACTTTAGCCTAGGATACACTACAGAGATCTGAAACCTAAGCTCTGATACCACCTGTGACGGCCCCACCTCCCTCTAGGGCGTACCCCAGGGTTCGGCGAGTCGCTTGCCCAGCTCTCGCCGGGACTCACTCCCTCACTACAAACCTCAAACAAATTGCAATATAAATATCAAATATACATCAAATCATACATACCCCGAGTACCAGAAAGTAAACCCTAGAAAAGTTGATAATTATAACCACCACAACAACTATATACATATTGCCAGTTAACTTATAACAAGTACAAGCTCACTCATCTAAAATCAAAACACTAAACACCTTCCCGAGCGATCCCCCGCGCCGGCCCCCTGCTAAGGAAAACAAATGGAATGGGGTAAGCTATATGCTTAGTGAGCAATCAGGGGGAAAAATAAAACTCACATAATTAAACAAGTAAATCAGGATATTTCACATCAATAATAGAAAAGTAACATCACAAGTGTAGGATACGGGTGGCTCCAAAGCCAGTTCAATTCCCCGAACTTGAACGCCTGTTGACACTCCGTCAACCAAGTACTCATGGTCCGTAGACTCCACTTAAACGTTCCCCGTTCACCTTATCAACCCCCGCTGGCCAGTCAACAGCACACAGCAGCTCGAGCGAAATAAAGTAACTTAGCTTTCGTCAAAGCTATAACAAGAAACTAAATCCCAAGTTTAGCATGGAACTATCTTCGACCAAGCCCCGACTGGCTCGAATAGTTCGTCTAACCCTTGGAACCGGGCTGGAACCAAGCCCTGAGATATCCGATCTCTCAATAGATAGTATCTCTCAACAAGTGCACAACAAGATACTTACCCCAAACAGCACACAGCAAATGGGGTTTAATTCAAGTCACGAGATCACCCCTATCAGCACACAGCAAAAGGATGATACTCAAGTCATGTAAGTCCCCTCCTCAGCACACAGCAAGAGGGTGATACTCAACATAAAGCATGAATTCTCACATAGGAAATCGAAACAAAGGATGGGCTTAGGTCGAGTGAGATAAAGTACACCCTCGCCTACGTACCCATTTAACATGTACAAAGCACTTTAACAATTTCACATCAATAACCACCCAATTACTCACTTGATACAACTTGGCACGAAAAATGATACAATTCACGAAGCTTGACCGTCACCGTCAAAAGCCTCAAGATCTGTATGGGCAGATTATATACACACATGAGTGAAACGGCCATACAACAGCAATTTATAACTGAAACGATCGAATACAGTTGAAAACGGTCAAAATAATAAAATGGTTACACGATCTTGTCCATAACGGGAGCTAGGGTTATCGGATCAAAATGTTCTAGATAGTGTCTCGAACCTTAGACAAAAGGTTACAACTTCCATGAAGATAACTCAATCCATTTTTCAGTGTATCCAAGTTAAATTTGCAAAATATAAAACTAGGACTCCGAAGACTAGTTTATCTTTCTCGTGAAAATTCGGCGGCATGCCCCTTGTGTTTACCCATTTTCTAGCCATTTATGGCTTCAATATTTTACTCAATCCAACCCAAAGTTATCCATAACACAATTCCATTTCAATAGCCATTCCATAGGCTCATAACAACATAAGAACAAAAATCAAAGTGATAACAAGTGCGGAAATGTAACCTAGCAAAAGACAGATTTGACGCGTGGTTGCGGAAATAACACATCCGAGGCTACGCTTATCGGATTGAGACGAAACTTATACCGTTTCGAAGCTAAGACACAGGGCTACAATTTTCATGAAGATCACTTAGTCCAGTTTCCAATCCAACCTAGTCAAATTCCCAATTTACAGAACCAAAATCCAACTAGTCGGCTAATTAACCGCACTGCACTGGAATGGTCATATCTCAGGTTACCAAGGTCCGATTAAGGTGTTCTTGGAGGCGTTTAAAAGCTAATACAGAATAATAAAACTTTAATGTTTTGGTAAATAGCTAAATCCCAACGGATTATAGTGAATAAACACAACCAAATAGATTAAACTGTCCACGCGGAACTCTGGAATGTAACCTAGAACAGCGAGGGTATTTCCATCTTTTCACAAGCTACGTTGCTCCGATTGAGCTGAAATTGTGTAGGCACCTATAAAATACCATTCTATACAACTTTCATGTTTTATACCAAGCCCAATTTGGCCTCTAATATGGTACAACAAAAACCGGACAGAAAGAGGGGAAATTTTCCAGAAATCTGGAATTTGTTGATTTCAATGCAACCTTTCATGATTTCTTGCTTCACTTGCTACCAAAACCCCTTATATAACCTTATATACAACATATACTAACTATACAACAAGTTTAGGGAGAAATTTATTAACCCTATCTTGCATATATCATCCCAAAAATCATCACATCCACTTGCATATCTTGTAATCAAGCCAAAACATGAACTAGATAGCATCTTAAACCAAAATTTAAAAGACCAAAAACCATAATCAGATCTTATACCTCAAAGACAAGCTTGGAAGAGTGATACTCCACCTCCTTTAGAAATTTTTGTTTGCCCTAGCTTCTTAAGCCCACAACTAGCACTTTAATCGGTTTGGAAGTTTGATTTCTCACTTGGATAGCTAAGATCAAGAAGAAGAAAGTTGTTCTTGTTCTCTCTTTTCTCTCTCTCTTTGGTCGGCCAAGCTGCTGAAATAATGAAGAGGAAAGGTGCAAAAATTGGGATAAGGAGGATGGTTACTCTCTTGGTCAAGAAACTCTTAGGTGACGACAAGTGTCGCCACCACCACCTTTCATTTTTCTCTTTCTTTTCCTTGCTATTTTGAGCCCTAAATTTCGGTCAAACTAGCTGGAAAATGAGAAGATATTTTGCTCAAGTATTAATGAGCTTGTATGGTAAGAAAGTGGTGGTCAAGTGGTGCGTTCAAACGGTAGTGCGCGGGACCCGCCGGTTCGCGCCGTTTTTCTTAAAAACACACGTACTAGGGTTTTTACTTCCTATTCACTAAATTTATATCATTGCTCCTAATCACATATTATTTCTCACTTAAAAGTCACTTTATCACCAAATTTGATCCTTGCTCCGTACCGAAAATTCATCCGGCGAAAAAATCGCGAAAACCCTAAGTTTGCTCCAATCTTGAAACCAAAAGTGAAAACCTTTACTTTCATGTTCATTTGCACTTATTGTGAGATGATTGGGTGGTAGGGCTATTATAAAATCATAATTTCCAATAAAAAGGGCATTTTTAAGAAAACGTGAGGGATTTTACAATTCCATAAATTGAATTTAGGGTTTCAGTTGAAATATGAGAAATTTGAGAAAACGGTTAGTCACAAGTGAAACTAGGGTTTTGATTAAACTTTTAGGGTTTCTAGTCTTTTAAAACAAATAAGGTTTTAAATCCAACCCAAAGAAATAACTTTAGTATCTTCTTTAAAACAAAATAATGTTTTAAAATGAAATGAACGAAAGAAACCGTAAAACAATAGCATCTTAAAAGTTTGGGTGTCACAGTTATTGCTCACTTTTATGGACTCTTCATGCTCGTTACTTTGCTATATCAAAAAAGTTGTACTTATAAATAATGGTCAATTTGCTATTTGGAACCTCACTGGGTTTTAGCTCATTCCACTCCATTTGTTTTCCGTACAGGGGTACGAGCGAGGCGTGAGATTTCGAAAGACTAGCGTAGCCTAGGTGTTTTTTACTTTTGACTTGCACTCGCGCTATCACTTGATTAGGATGATTTGTACTTGGATTGTATACCCTTTAAACCTGTTTGGGTATGTAGAGGCTTTGTATCTTGAATGTGAATCGATGTAAGTTGTAAGTGTGAATTGCGATTTTATTTATTGTCTATGGATGTATGCACGTGATACGAGTGAGTGAGTCCTGACAAGAGCTGGACAGGTGGTCCGCCAAACCCTAGGGTACGCCCAGGGGGAGGTGGGGCCGTCACAGATGGTATCAGAGCCACTTCGCGTGGTCTCTGCGGGGAGTGAGCTTGGGCCAAGTGGTGTTATGGTCCTAATTGTGTGAATAGGTGTAAAGAATTAAGGACTCTTTTGAGCATAATTTATGAGCGGGGCATGTTATAAGTGAAAAAAAAATCTTTATCATGGAACTTGAGGAAGATAGATATATGTCGAGTAGGAATCTCTAATATGGATGATTTGCTCTTGGGACCGGCCGGCTTGAGTTGTGAATTATCTTATTGTGGATTCTTGTACTTGAGTACTGAATAGTGGAGAACGCGATACAAGGGTCTGTATCCTGATTGAATTTGAGGTATGTCTGGATGGCAAAAGCCGAGGCACGGAAGATTCTACATTTGACCTAGTAATTAGACTGGTCGATGGGGGGTTTGATATGAAAGTGTTATCATGGACTACTCGTGTACTAGTCTGGCTCGGGCTTTTAGAGGGTGGCTAGATTGTAAGGGAATTCGCACCTAAGACCTGTTCCCTTTTGCTATGACTGGAGAGCTTGATAAGTAATTCCTTGATCTTGAGTCAATATAGCTACAACTATAGAGGTATTTTCTACCCCTCTTGCGAGATTCGATAACCATAGTTTGGCTCTCGATAAACTAACCTTGCCTATATTTTCTTGATATTTATCCTTTGATGTCAAAGTATGGACCTGACTTGATTATTATTATGTCGAGATCGAGAATTTGGAATTAGGTATGAAAAATTTGAGGCTTTTATACCTGTATGCTTCTAAGTTTAAATTTTTCGTGGTTGGAGTGGGAGTGAGGGAACTTTACAGTTATATGGTTAAAGTCCCAAGTGTACTTAGTTACTTATCTTGATTCTCTAATTTGCCTGGCAGGCTATCACTTGAGTTCGAGCGAATCAGGAAGATGGCATATTTGGCTGATGCGTATAAGGAGATAGAGATTCTTCGAAAGGAAGTAGAATTCCAAAAGGGATTAACTGAACACTGGGAAGGGCGATGGAAACAGGAGTATTCAGAGAAAATTGAGCTATTGCACAAGAACATGGAGCTGAAAAAGAAATACAAAGGGATTTCGGAAGAGGTACGAACTAAGTTTGAGTTAGTACCTTCATCTAGTCAAATGGCCTCTCAGGACATTCCTAGTAATAAAGATGAAAGAGGTGAAGGAAGTGTTCGCGACCACAAAGGAAAACTTAAAGAGATGGATGGAAATGGAGTTGCTATGAGGGATAAGGGGAGGAAGAAGAAAAAGAATGGACACTTCAAGAAGAAATGTGTGGCTCCTAAGTGTGAAACGTGTAACAAAAGTCATACAGGAATATGTTATGTGAAAATTGGTGCATGCTTTAGATGCGGCCAACTGGGACACCAAGTGAGGAACTGCCCAGAACAAATGAATTTTGGGATGGTGAAACTGCTGTAATAGTTAAAACCGGCAAGTAGTGATGTGCTAGCTGAAATAGTTGTATTTATGGACCTATGTGTATGCAACCTCTATGTAGTGAGTATGTTCCGATAAAAGTAGTGAACCTGGTACTTGATATTATGATGAGTAATATTAAATCTTGGTGATTTGACAGTATCTTTGTTAACTCTTGGTCTCGATGTTAAGTGACATTTGGGTCTGTGGTTCGGAGAGGCGAAACTTTCGATGTCTTCACTAATTTTCTTAGTCTGGGATTTTAGTCATAGCATTATTGCGATTTCTCTCTAGATAGATTGTGGAATGAATTTCGAGGACGAAATTCTTTTAAGGAGGGGAGATTGTGATACCCCAACTTTTAGGATATTATTGTTGTTTAGCCTCAAAGAGAATATTACGGTTTCTTTATTTTATTGTTTTGTCTTACAAACTAGAAACCCTAAATTCTAGAAATAAAGTCTAATCAAAACCCTAGTTTCATTTATGACTGACCGTTTTCTCAAATTTCTCATATTTCAACCGAAACCCTAAATTCAATTTATGGAATTGTAAAATCCCTCATGTTTTCTTAAAAATACCCTTTTAATTGGAAATTATGATTTTATAATAGCCCTACCACCCAATCACCCCACAATAAGTGCAAATGAACATGAAAGTAAAGGTTTTCACTTTTCGTTTTCAAGTTGGAGCAAGTTAGGGTTTTCACGTGTATCCGTAGTGTAATTATCCGGTACGGAGCAAGGATCAAATTTGGTGTTAAGTAGTGAATTTTAGGTGAGAAATAATATGTGATTAGAAGCAATGATATAAAGTTAGTGAATAGGAAGTAAAAAACCCTAGTACGTGTGATTTAAGGAAAAACGGTGCGAACCAACGGGTAGCGATCACTACCGATTGAACCCACCACTTAACCACCACTTTCTTACTACCACATACCCTTGATATTTTTGTAAAATATCCCCCCCTCATCCTCAGCCATGTGACCAAAATATGTGGCCCAAAATGCCAAGAAAAGAAAGAGAAAAAAAAGAGTAGTGGTGGTGTCACCACTTGTCGCCACCTAAGGGTTTCTTGACCAACCAAGAGTCCAACCTTTTTATCCCCAATTTTTACTCTTTCTTCTTCATTATTTCTGCTGGTGGCCGAGACAAGAGAGGGGAAAAGAGAGAGCAAAACCCATCTTCCTTCATCTTGAATTTGAACTACAAAGTGAGGAAACAAAGAAAGTAAACCGATTAAAGTTATCTTTGAGTGTTGATTTAGTGAGGTGTTGGTGAATTTTTGAAGGGGAAAGCTAGGGTTGCTCTTGGTAGACACTAAGCCAGGTAAGGATGATGATTTCCCCAATTTTTACTCTTAATCTTGTTTAAATTAGCTTAGCATCTCAAAATTGTGGTGAATGATGGTTGTTATCATGTCTTGGGTGTTGTTTTCCTTGTGGATCCATGAATTAGGGTTTGATGAATTTTTGTCAAACTTGATGTATGGTTAATATATGTTATATCCAAGATTGTATAGGGGGTTTTGGTAGCAAGTGAAGCAAGAAATGAAGAAAGTTATCATTGGAATAAAAAATTCCAGATTTCTGGAAAACTTTTAGCCCATTCTGTCCGGTTTTATTGTATCATGTTAGAGGCCGAATTAGGCTTGACATAAAACATAAAAGTTGTATAGAATGGTATTTTATAGGTGCCTACAAAATTTTAGCTCAATCTGAGCAACGTAACCTGTGAAAAGACCAAAATACCCTCACTATTTTTGGATGTTTCCAGTGTTCCGTTTTAGTCAGTTCATCCAGTTTATCATGTTTATGCACTAGGATCCGTGCTGATTTAGCCATTTTCCAAAACATGGAAATTTTAGTACTCTGTCTTAGCTTTTCAACACCTACAAGAACACCTTAAACGGTCCTTGGTAGCCTGAGATATGACCATTCTAGTGCAGTACGGTTAATTAGCCGATTAGTTGGAACCTGGTTCGGTGAACTGGGAATTTGACTAGGTTACACAGGAAATTTGACTAAGCAATCTTCATGAAAATTGTAGCCCTTGTCTTAGCTTCGAAATGGTATAAGTTGCACACCAATCTGATAAGTGTAGCCTCGGATGTGTTCTTTCCGCAAAAACCCGTCAAATCTGTCTTTTGTAAATTTGATTTCCGCACTTGTTGTTAGTTGATTTTTGTCCTTGTATTGTCTTGAGCCTATGGAACAGCTATTGAAATGAATTTGTGCTGTGTGTAAACTTTGGTTTGTTTGAGGAAAATATTGAAGCCATAAATGGCTGGAAATAGGAAAATACAAAGGGCATGCTGTCCAAATTTACGCTCGAGGACTAGAGAACTATACTTGCAACTTGAGTAAGGGTTAAGAGTGATTACTCCTTGAACCATCTAGGACCTTTGCTACTTTGTTTATCGGGGGTTATACGTTAAAACCTAGCTGAGCTTGTACCGTTAGGAAATGCAGTAATAATCCCTGAAAATCAGTTTTACTTGCACTTTCGACTCAAATGTTATTTCCAAGTATACATGCTACAAAGTTTTATAGTTTGAAAAGCGAGCAAGTGTTTCACGCCTATTCTCCAAGTGAATTTCAATTTCTTGATTCTTATTGAACGAAACGTCTAAGTTTCGAACCTTAGTCGATTTTCAAAGTTCTTAAGTCAAGTTTTATCGCAGATTTGGACTCCAAACCCGGAGTATAACCCGGACACGATCACTAGAGGCACTACTTTTGGTGAGTGTTTTCAAATACCGAATTGAACTTGATACTTGTATTTGATACGTGACCAATATGATTACATGTTATATACGTGAATTGTTAGGGCGAGAGTGTACTTTATCGTACTTGCCCTTACGTGATATATACTTGTTCCTTGTTGCACTTGACTTGATATACATGTTTAAGATGTGCGCACTTCCTGGAATTCCAGAAACCTTATGGCGAGTTACTTAAGTCGAGCCGGCAAAGGCTTGGTCGATTGTGTAACGAACCCGGGGTCTCTTGTTTTGTCGAGTGGAGTGATATCTCCTCGACTAATCGGTATACTCGAGTATTACCACTTTCATTCTTGTTTGGCATTCGGGCCTGGTAAGGGGGTTGATCGGTGAACGGAGATTGGCGTTAAGTGGTGCTCTACTGGATTGGCTACTTACTTGAAGGTTGACAGAATGTCAATGATTACTTGATCAAGCTCTGATGACGCGATGGGAATTTGGCTCCTGAAAGCCATCCGTATCCTTATACTTTGGAATGATTCTTATTTATTGAATTATTGTTTCTTCTGAAAACTTTTACACTCGCTCATTTTGAGATTGCTACTTGACGTGTTATTGCTCACTTTTATGGACTCTTCATGCTCGTTACTTTGCTATATCAAAAAACTTGTACTTATAAATAATGGTCAATTTGCTATTTGGAACCTCACTGGGCTTTTAGCTCATTCCACTCCATTTGTTTTCCTTACAGGGGTACGAGCGAGACGTGAGATGTGTAAAGACTAGCGTAGCCTAGTTGTTTTTGACTTTTGACTTGCACTCGCGCTATCACTTGATTAGGATGATTTGTACTTGGATTGTATACCCTTTAAACCAGTTTGGGTATGTAGAGGCTTTGTATCTTGAATGTGCATCGATGTAAGTTGTAAGTGTGAATTGCGATGTTATTTATTGTCTATGGATGTATGCACGTGATATGAGTGAGTGAGTCCTGGCGAGAGTTGGGCAGGCGGTCCGCTAAACCCTAGGGTACGCCCAGGGAGAGGTGGGGCCGTCACATTTGGCCCTCTTTAATCCGATCCAATAGTGTCGATTTCACCTCAATATTTTCAAAAATAACTTTCTGTGGCTCCAGACGAGGGTTCCATTCACATACATTGTGACAGCCCCACCTTCCCCTAAGGCGAACCAAAGAGGTTAGCGGACTGCCTGCCCAGCTCTCGCCAGGACTAACGGTGCAGTATAAAGCGATCTATCACGTTTGAAACTTATAATGCGCGCAACAAGGCAAAAGGGCAAAATATCCCAAAATAAAAGAAACGAACTCCAGAGTCGGCCATGAATAGTAACCGACCCGTCCGAAACCCAACCAAGCATCGAAAAACATATACAACATAACATTAGCCATTTACAAGCCACAACGGCAAGCCAAAACCATTCACTAAGGAAGTACACATTCGATTTGCCTATCAAAAGGAAATGAATCCCGTGATACATTAGGGTTTCACTTCAAGAGCTATACAAAAGACATTTACAAGCTCAGTATGGCAATTGACTATCCAGTCCATTTTCAAAAGCAATTATATTCCTGTAAGGAAAACAAATAACACGGAATGAGCCAAAGCCCAGTGGTATACCACCCAATAAGCAATCAAAGTCATATAAGAATGAACTTTCATTTAAAGTGCACAAATAAGCAATGAAGTAAAACGGTAAAAGGATACGGTCGGCTCTCAAGAGCCCGTTTCCACGCTTGAAATCTTGAACCAACCTCATTGACTCTCCGTCAATGTTATAAAACCAAACCGTAGACAACTCTTTACATCCATTCCTTCCACCCATCATACCCCAACCGGGCCCGCACTCCATTTCAGTAGCTTTTGGTAATACTCGAGTTTACCGGAACCAAGGGTCTCATTACCACAAGGTTCCCCAGTACAGTCCCGTGGCAATTCAATCTTCACGACCAAGCCCTCGCCGGCTCGATCCAATTGACTACCAAACGGGGTTGAGCTCAGTAATGCATTATGGCCGTTGGACATCGTCCAAACGACATCAATTCAGTTTCCATGAAATGGAATTCACTAACCAATATATCAAGTTCAGTAATGCAATAAGACGGTAACCAATCAGTGACAATATCAAAGGAGGTGAGGGCGGTCAAGTACACCCTCACCTTGATCAATTTCAATATCCAAGTAAGCCATCAAGGCATCACATAACATTTAACAAAGCCACATAGTAACAATTTAGTGAGTGGTATACTCACCAAGCAAGTAAGTGGTATTTCATGTACCACGATCACCAAGCCGTCGAGCACTACCTTCAAGCCCTAGAACATGGAACACATACAATGAGACTCGAGAACGAGTCACCAAACAATGCTAAACACAACCCCAATAGGGTTTCACATGCATAAGTAGGCATGATAGCAAACCAGAAATTAAGATATGGCCTTAACTTAAGCCTCGATAGAAAAACCGTGTTTGATCTTATAATGCGGTAATGGAGTCAAATTCCCTACGGTTATCGGTTGGGGTTGTAAGACCCACCATTTCGAAGCTATGAAACAGGGCTACAACAATGTAGAAGGGCACTCAATCCAGTTCCTAGCTTAACTAGGTCAAAATTGCAAAATACTAAACCAGAAATACCAAAACAGGTTTGCAAATCACCAAAACTGTAATCAGTATATCTCTGTCCATACAAGTCCAATTGCCGAAATTCCAAAGGCATAAGTTAGCTAAGTCATCCAGCTACATTTCATCAGAAGACACCAACTCCAAAATCCAAACCAATTCCAGTCAAAATAGCCAATTACTATCGCAGTTTTCGCATTCTGTCCAAAGCAGAACAGCTACAGTAATTTCGTCATATCTCACTCCACACTAATACAAATAACCTGAAATTTTTCAGGCACATCAAACTCACCAATACCTACAACTTTCATGTTTTGAGAAAAGTCAAATTCGGCCTCTAAACCTATGATCAAAAACCGGACAGAATTGGGGAATTAAGAACCCTAACTTTTCAATTTCACACCAAATCCAAAATTGATTGCATTTAACTATAATTCACACTCACTAGAGTCATTTCCAACCATTACAATCCATCATACAAGCACCCAACATCAAGATCATATTAAACCAGAAAAATCATCAATAAAATGAAAAACTTCACCAAATCACTTCAAACCAAGAGAAAACCAGAAATTTCTGCACTTCAAGCACTACTAAGCATAATTTAAGCTTCATAGGGTGTAAGAGGGTGTTCAAGCTTCACTTACCAAGAAACAAGAGAGAAGAGGTTGTTGAACACCTTAAACCTTCAACCAAGCTTCAATAAACAACTTACTAGCACTAGAAGGTAAGATTGTATGGAATGGAATTGGATGTAACCAATGTTTTTGGTTGATTTGCAACAAGTAGAAGCTTGAATGGTGAAGAAAGTTTCTTCCTTCCTTGCTCAAGGTGGCCGGCCAACAAGAGAAGAAAAATGGTGATTTTTGTGCATTTTTTTGATATATAATCCTTTGGTCAAAAAAGTCAAAATTGGGAATAGTAATTCTTAAAAAACTTCCAATGAGGAGGTGACACTTGTCACCTCCATAAATGCATTCTTATCTTTCTTTCCTCTCTCACATCAATCACTTCACACATTCTACTTATCACTTAACACCCGATAAATTTTAAACAGTATCCGAAACTTAACCTTATTGGCCGAATTTTTCCGAACTTTTCGCACTAGTGGGTCCCACGTCCACTATTTACTCTTAATTTTCTAAAAATTCTCCAATGCTAGAAAAATCATCTTAAAACTATAATTGTTCATAAAATCCACTAAGAAAATATTTCTAAGCCAGAAAATGCAGAAAACATGCAATTCAGGGGAAATAAACCCTAGGATAATAATTAGGGTTTTATGGGTTCTCACACTCTCCCCCCCTTAAAAAGAATTTCGTCCTCGAAATTTCTCACCTTAATTCTCGAAAAGGTTTGGGTATTTCTTTCACATTTCCCCTTCCATTTCCCAGGTAGCTTCCTCAACTCCGTGGTTTCTCCATAGCACCTTCACTAGAGGAATCCGCTTGTTTCGGAGCTCTTTGACTTTTCGATCGAGTACTTGGACTGGTTTCTCTTCATAGGCCAGTGATTCATCTACTTCGATATCTTCCGTTGTAAAACATGAGATGGGTCAGGATGGTACTTCTTTAGCATCGAGACGTGGAATACATCATGGATTCGGGAGAGACTGGATGGTAGCTCCAATCGATACGCGACCACTCCAACCCTCTGAAGGATCTTGTAGGGTCCGACGTACCGTGGTTGAAGCTTCTTTCCTTTACCCGTTGTAAGACTTCGTAAGGGTGTGATCTTGAGAAATACGTAGTCCCCAACTTCAAACTCCAAGTCTTTTCTTCGGTTATCCGCGTAGCTCTTTTGGCGACTTTGGGCAGTTTGGATTCGTTGCCGTATCAACTTGACCTTCTCGTGTGCCTCTTCCATCCATGGAATAGTTGTCGGGTCCAGTGCTTTCTTTTCGCCAACCTCGTCCCAGCAGATCGGTGAGCGGCACTTGCGTCCGTAGAGAGCTTCGTACGGAGCCATTTGAATTGACGAATGGAAGCTATTGTTGTACGCAAATTCTACCAAGGTCATGTGCTGACCCCAATTGCCTCCAAAGTCCAGAATACAGGTTCGTAGCATGTCCTCAAGCGTCTGAATCGTCCGTTCTGACTGGCCATCCGTCTGAGGGTGATAGGTAGTGCTTAAATTGAGTTTCGTCCCCAGGGTTTCTTGGAACTTCTGCCAAAACCGAGATACGAACCGTGGATCCCGATCAGAGACAATGCTCACCGGCACGCCGTGTAACCTTATAATTTCATCCATGTACAATCGGGTCAATTTGTCCATTGAGTACTTCATGTTCACCGGCAAGAAATGGGCCGACTTGGTTAATCGATCAACGATCACCCAAACGGCATCGTGTCCTCTTTGCGTCCTCGGTAAACCGGAAACGAAGTCCATGGTGATGTTTTCCCACTTCCACTCGGGTATCTCCAAGGGTTGTAACAAACCCGATGGCTTTTGATGCTCCGCCTTCACTTGCTGGCAAATGAGACATTTCTGCACGTACTGCGCGATTTCCCTCTTCATATTGTCCCACCAATAGGTTCCTTTCAGGTCTTGATACATCTTGCTGCTACCCGGATGGATTGTATACTTGGACCTATGAGCTTCCTCCAAAATTTCTGTTTTCAACGATTCCTCCTTTGGTACCACTATTCGATCTCGATATTTCAACATACCCTCAGGACTCAGATTGAAGTCCGTTGTTTCTCCCTTTTCCACTTTCTCTCTCCACTTCCGTACCATCAAATCCTCGCCTTGCGCCTCTTTTATACGTTCCAGTAGAGTGGAGGTCACCCTTACATTGCTAAATATTACCTTATGACTCCCAAGACAGGGTTTCCACTCGCACACGGATTCTAGTAAATCCCACTCCTTAATCATTAGCCCTGCCACTTGCACTTTACGACTCAAGGCATCTGCTACCACATTTGCCTTTCCCGGATGGTAATTGATCGTACAGTCGTAATCTTCCAAGAATTCCATCCATCGCCGTTGTCTCATATTCAGTTCCTTCTGGGAGAAGAGGTACCTAAGACTCTTGTGATCCGAAAACACTTCAAAGGTCACCCCATACAGGTAGTGCCTCCACTTTTTCAGAGCAAACACCACTGCAGCTAGTTCCAGATCATGAGTCGGGTAGTTCTGCTCGTGAAGCTTCAATTTTCTAGAGGCGAAAGCAATCACATTCCGGTTCTGCATCAAAACGCATCCCAGTCCTTCTCGCGACGCATCCGCATATACTGCAAACCCGTCCACTCCATTTGGCAAGACCAGTACCGGAGCCATGGTCAATCTTTTCTTTAATTCCTGAAAACTTGTTTCGCATCGGCCGTTCCAGATAAACTGGCCATGCTTCTTTGTCAAGTCAGTTAAAGGTCCTGCCAGTTTGGAAAAATCTTTAATAAACCGTCGGTAGTACCCAGCTAGCCCTAGAAAGCTACGAATTTCCGTGGGAGGTTTCTGGCCTCTTCCAATTTGTCACGGCCTCAACCTTCGCCGGGTCCACTGAAATACCTTCGTAGGAGATCACGTGCCCTAGAAACGCTACTTTCTCCAACCAGAACTCGCATTTACTAAACTTGGCATACAGCTGATGTTCCCTCAATGTCTGCAACACCACTCTCAAATGCTCCTCATGCTCCTCGCGTGACTTAGAGTAGACCAAAATGTCGTCAATGAACACCACGACAAATCGGTCCAGGTAGGGTTTAAAAACCCTATGCATTAAGTCCATGAAGGCGGCGGGAGCATTAGTCAGTCCAAAGGGCATAACGGCGAACTCGTAATGCCCGTATCTTGAATTGAAAGCAGTTTTCGGAATGTCCTCCTTCCTAATCAACAACTGGTAGTATCCCTGTCGGAGGTCCAACTTCGAGAAGACCACTGCTCCTTGCAGCTGGTCAAACAACTCGTCGATGTGGGGCAGTGGATACTTGTTCTTGATCGTAACGTTGTTCAATCCCCTATAATCAATACACATCCTCAACGTTCCGTCCTTTTTCTTCACAAATAGGACCGGAGCTCCCCAAGGAGACTCACTCTCGTGGATGAATCCCCGCTCCAAAAGATCTTGTAATTGCAACTTAAGCTCTTTAAGTTCTGCAGGCGCCATTCGGTAAGGGGTTTTAGAGATAGGTGCGGTTCCAGGTAAAAGATCTATTCGGAATTCTATCTCCCTTTCCGGAGGTAAGGCCACTAATTCATCAGGAAATACATCCGGAAATTCCCTCACTATGGCCACGTCTTCTACTTTTAACTTATCCGTAGGGGTGTTAATTAAGAAGGCCAAAAATCCTTGCGCCCCTTTACTTATCAGTTTCCTAGCTCGAATGCCCGAAATGAGAGCAGATGAGGCTAACCTACCCCTTATATCTAACCTTAAGGTTGCCTCGCCAGGAATGCGAAATTCAACTATTTTCGTTTTACAGTCCAGTTGGGCGTTATATTTGGCTAACCAGTCCATACCCAAAATCACGTCGTACCCCTTAATGGACAAGCTAATCAGGTCTCCTAGAAATCTCCTTTCACCAACCCATACATCACAATCCCTATAAACCATACTAGTCACCAAACGTTGATTCCCCGTAGGTGTACTAACCTCTAAGTCATATGGTAAGCTAGCAGGTTTTATATCGATGCCACACATGAAATCAGGGTTAACAAACGAATGAGTGGCACCAGGATCAATTAAAACTTTGGCAAAGCGGTGGAAAATAGGGATCGTACCTTCCACCACCTCGGAAGACTCTGGGATCTGGTGGGGCTCTAAGGAATATACCCTAGCCGGAACTTTTGGTTTGGATCCGTCTCCCTTGGCCAATCCAGTATTGGTCCTCGACGGTAGTTGGCTCCCCTTTCCGTCTTGTTTCAGAACCGGACATGTAGCCAGCTGATGGTCCGCACTTCCACACCGCAGGCATTTCCCCAGTTTCCTCCAGCAATTATCCTCGGTGTGGTTTGTCTTCCCACAGTGCCCACAGGGACCGCGAGGTGCCAAAGCCGCGCTACTCTGAGCATTTCCCCTCTGTCCTCGCCCAGCTTGGCCACCCCTGAACGGAGTCCCTCTGCCTGATCCAGATTGTCGACCACCACCCGATCCTCGTCCAAACTTCGAGAGAGTACTCTTCTCACCTTGTCCAGATGTACTCCCAGGAAAACCACGCTTCTTAGCCTGGAAGTTTCGGACCTGAAGCCGTGCACTCTCTACTCGCTGGGTTTTTTCCATTGCCTCGCTAAAAGTAGTGATTTGAGCCGCCGCGAGGTCTTTCTGGATCTCAACGTTCAAACCCTGAATGAAGCGCCTCACGCGTCGTTGCTCGGTCATAATTAATTCAGGCGCGAATTTGGACAGGCGGGTAAACTGACTCTCGTACTCCGCCACAGTCTGAGCCCCTTGCCGGAGCCGGATAAACTCGTCCTCCTTCCTCTCCTGGACTAGAGGAGGGAAAAACTTAGCATTAAATTCTCGGATGAAGTTCACCCAAGTCCTCTGTGTCTGTTCCCGCTCCCATTTCTGCCTAATGACGTTCCACCAGGAACGGGCAGCTCCCTCGAGTTGAAACACGGCAAATGTCACCTGTCGTTCCTCTGGGTAGTGTAGGGCCGCGAATATATCAACCATTTTCTCAAGCCACTTCTCGGCGACGTCAGGGTCGGGTCCCCCAATAAACTTTGGCGGGGAAAACTTTTGGAAACGTTCTAGAGCTCTATCTTCGCTCTCATTATGATGGCCAGGGTTTCCGGGGTTTCCAGGGTTAGGGTTTGGGTTCTGGCCCTGTTGTTACACTACTTGTGCAAGTAGGTTGGTCATTTGCTGCATAGCAGCAGCTATTTGAGCATTGGGGTCTATTTGGGGTTCAGGAATTGGGCCAGTAGAAGCTTCCCCAGTTTCTCTAACCGGTGTGGGTTGTCTAATACCGCGCCCACGCCCCCGACCACTCCGAGTACCTTCCATGAGTTCACTCGGTCTAGGCAAAAGTACTAATCCAAAGCAGTAATAAAGCAAGTAAGTAACACATAAACTTGCACATTAACACACAGTTATACGTCGCAAACATGAGCACAAACACACATATATACAAGCCAAACATTTATACAAGCAGTCAGTCAAGTACGGCCAAAGCACGTACGTACACAAAAGATCCACCTGAGGATAGGCCTATCAAAAGAGATTTACACGTAGCTAACTCTACATCCAAAACGGTTAGCTAAGGCTCTATCCCTATCCCTATGTACATTCAAAAACCACCACTATCCAAAAGAGGCCTAAAAGTCAGGGCCTAGTCGGTCGCTGGGGTCTGGGACCCAGGCGATGGGGTAGACTCCTCCCCAGGGTCGGCCTCCGCACACGAAGCCTCATCACTACATTCTTCCAGGCCGTCGTCACATAAATTAAGGATCGCCTCAGCGCGACCCCTAACCTTGCGAGCTCGCTTAAGCTCTCGCTCTCGTGCCTCCTTTAATTGAGCGCAAAGGTCATCCACTCGATCCTCAGCCTCAAGCACGTCGTATTCTAACTCTTTTATACGCGCCGCTTGCTTATCCTTGGTCGCCCTATCCTGGATAGCATCGACCTCTAGTCGAGCATTCTCTCGCGCCAACCCCTTGCGCTCTTTATCTAGCGCAAACACGAGGGTGTTCGGGTAGGCATACCTCTCCTTACACGGGCACCGTCGTAGACGGTTAGAAGGGCTCCAACGAATGACGGCCCCTCCCGGCCGTATCTGATAGGGAATCACGAGGAGTACTTTACGAGGTCTAGCCCCCGAAGGACTAGCACTAGGGTCACCCTGTTCGGCCATCCTACATCACAAGAACATGTAATCATCAATAATCAATATAAACTTAAAGGCCAAAAGCAACAATCCTCAAGTCAAACAGTCCTATAACACCCAGGCTAATTCAAACCTAGGCTCTGATACCACCTGTGACAGCCCCACCTTCCCCTAAGGCGAACCAAAGAGGTTAGCGGACTGCCTGCCCAGCTCTCGCCAGGACTAACGGTGCAGTATAAAGCGATCTATCACGTTTGAAACTTATAATGCGCGCAACAAGGCAAAAGGGCAAAATATCCCAAAATAAAAGAAACGAACTCCAGAGTCGGCCATGAATAGTAACCGACCCGTCCGAAACCCAACCAAGCATCGAAAACATATACAACATAACATTAGCCATTTACAAGCCACAACGGCAAGCCAAAACCATTCACTAAGGAAGTACACATTCGATTTGCCTATCAAAAGGAAATGAATCCCGTGATACATTAGGGTTTCACTTCAAGAGCTATACAAAAGACATTTACAAGCTCAGTATGGCAATTGACTATCCAGTCCATTTTCAAAAGCAATTATATTCCTGTAAGGAAAACAAATAACACGGAATGAGCCAAAGCCCAGTGGTATACCACCCAATAAGCAATCAAAGTCATATAAGAATGAACTTTCATTTAAAGTGCACAAATAAGCAATGAAGTAAAACGGTAAAAGGATACGGTCGGCTCTCAAGAGCCCGTTTCCACGCTTGAAATCTTGAACCAACCTCATTGACTCTCCGTCAATGTTATAAAACCAAACCGTAGACAACTCTTTACATCCATTCCTTCCACCCATCATACCCCAACCGGGCCCGCACTCCATTTCAGTAGCTTTTGGTAATACTCGAGTTTACCGGAACCAAGGGTCTCATTACCACAAGGTTCCCCAGTACAGTCCCCGTGGCAATTCAATCTTCACGACCAAGCCCTCGCTGGCTCGATCCAATTGACTACCAAACGGGGTTGAGCTCAGTAATGCATTATGGCCGTTGGACATCGTCCAAACGACATCAATTCAGTTTCCATGAAATGGAATTCACTAACCAATATATCAAGTTCAGTAATGCAATAAGACGGTAACCAATCAGTGACAATATCAAAGGAGGTGAGGGCGGTCAAGTACACCCTCACCTTGATCAATTTCAATATCCAAGTAAGCCATCAAGGCATCACATAACATTTAACAAAGCCACATAGTAACAATTTAGTGAGTGGTATACTCACCAAGCAAGTAAGTGGTATTTCATGTACCACGATCACCAAGCCGTCGAGCACTACCTTCAAGCCCTAGAACATGGAACACATACAATGAGACTCGAGAACGAGTCACCAAACAATGCTAAACACAACCCCAATAGGGTTTCACATGCATAAGTAGGCATGATAGCAAACCAGAAATTAAGATATGGCCTTAACTTAAGCCTCGATAGAAAAACCGTGTTTGATCTTATAATGCGGTAATGGAGTCAAATTCCCTACGGTTATCGGTTGGGGTTGTAAGACCCACCATTTCGAAGCTATGAAACAGGGCTACAACAATGTAGAAGGGCACTCAATCCAGTTCCTAGCTTAACTAGGTCAAAATTGCAAAATACTAAACCAGAAATACCAAAACAGGTTTGCAAATCACCAAAACTGTAATCAGTATATCTCTGTCCATACAAGTCCAATTGCCGAAATTCCAAAGGCATAAGTTAGCTAAGTCATCCAGCTACATTTCATCAGAAGACACCAACTCCAAAATCCAAACCAATTCCAGTCAAAATAGCCAATTACTATCGCAGTTTTCGCATTCTGTCCAAAGCAGAACAGCTACAGTAATTTCGTCATATCTCACTCCACACTAATACAAATAACCTGAAATTTTTCAGGCACATCAAACTCACCAATACCTACAACTTTCATGTTTTGAGAAAAGTCAAATTCGGCCTCTAAACCTATGATCAAAAACCGGACAGAATTGGGGAATTAAGAACCCTAACTTTTCAATTTCACACCAAATCCAAAATTGATTGCATTTAACTATAATTCACACTCACTAGAGTCATTTCCAACCATTACAATCCATCATACAAGCACCCAACATCAAGATCATATTAAACCAGAAAAATCATCAATAAAATGAAAAACTTCACCAAATCACTTCAAACCAAGAGAAAACCAGAAATTTCTGCACTTCAAGCACTACTAAGCATAATTTAAGCTTCATAGGGTGTAAGAGGGTGTTCAAGCTTCACTTACCAAGAAACAAGAGAGAAGAGGTTGTTGAACACCTTAAACCTTCAACCAAGCTTCAATAAACAACTTACTAGCACTAGAAGGTAAGATTGTATGGAATGGAATTGGATGTAACCAATGTTTTTGGTTGATTTGCAACAAGTAGAAGCTTGAATGGTGAAGAAAGTTTCTTCCTTCCTTGCTCAAGGTGGCCGGCCAACAAGAGAAGAAAAATGGTGATTTTTTTGTGCATTTTTTTGATATATAATCCTTTGGTCAAAAAAGTCAAAATTGGAAATAGTAATTCTTAAAAAAACTTCCAATGAGGAGGTGACACTTGTCACCTCCATAAATGCATTCTTATCTTTCTTTCCTCTCTCACATCAATCACTTCACACATTCTACTTATCTATTAACACCCGATAAATTTTAAACAGTATCCGAAACTTAACCTTATTGGCCGAATTTTTCCGAACTTTTCGCACTAGTGGGTCCCACGTCCACTATTTACTCTTAATTTTCTAAAAATTCTCCAATGCTAGAAAAATCATCTTAAAACTATAATTGCTCATAAAATCCACTAAGAAAATATTTCTAAGCCAGAAAATGCAGAAAACATGCAATTCAGGGGAAATAAACCCTAGGATAATAATTAGGGTTTTATGGGTTCTCACATACATCCTCTAACAAGCTCCACTCTCCTACCATTGAACTTGCTAGTTGAGCCTTTCGACTTAAAGCATCAGGTACAACGTTGTCCTTTCCTGGATGGTAGTTAATCGTACAATCATAGTCTTCTAAGAACTTCACCCACCGACGTTGTCTTAGATTTAGTTCCTTCTGGGAAAATAAGTACTTAAGACTCTTATGATCCGTGTATACCTCAAATGTCACCCCGTATAAATAATTCCACCATTTCTTCAAAGCAAACACAACAGCTGCAAGCTCTAAGTCATGGGTTGGATAGTTTTGCTCATGAGACTTTAACTTCCGAGATGCGTAGGCAATCACATTCCTATCTTGCATCAAAACACACCCTAAACCCTCGCTCGAAGCATCGGTATAAACCGTATAGCTATCCTTCCTATTGGGCAAAGCTAACACTGGAGCCATGGTCAATTTCTTCTTAAGTTCTTGGAAACCACTCTCGCACTTAGCATCCCAAATATACTTTCCTTATTTCTTTATTAAGTTCGTTAGGGGTCCCGCAATTCTCGAGAAATTCTTTATAAATTGGCCGTAGTATCCCACTAGGCCCAAAAAGCTTCGTACTTCAGTAGAATTCTCTGGCCGTTTCCATTTGGCTACAACTTCCACTTTGGCCGGATCCACAGTAAGTCCATCTTTTGAAATTATATGGCCTAGGAACGCCACTTTCTCTAACCAAAATTCACACTTGCTAAATTTAGCAAACAACTGGTGCTCTTGTAGGGTTTGTAATACTATCCTCAAGTGTTGCTCATGCTCCTCCCTTGTCTTTAAATATACTAGGATATCATCAATAAACACCACCACAAACTTATCCAAGTAGGGTTTAAACACTCGATGCATTAAATCCATGAATGCCGCTGGGGCATTAGTTAAGCCAAAAGGCATTACTGCAAACTCGAAATGCCCATATCGAGTGTTAAAGGCCATTTTTGGCACATCCTCCTTTCTGATTCTCAATTGATAATACCCTTGTCGAAGATCCAACTTAGAGACCACCACCGCCCCTTGTAATTGATCAAACAACTCATCGATGTGGGGCAAAGGATATTTATTCTTAACGGTTACTGCATTCAAACCTCGATGATCAATGCATAACCTTAAACTCCCGTCCTTCTTTTTAACAAATAGCACTGGAACACCCCATGGTGACTCGTTCTCATGTATGAATCCCTATTCTAGCAAGTCTTGCAACTGAACTTTTAACTCCTTAAGTTCAGCAGGTGCCATTCGATAACGGATTTTTGAAATGGGAGTAGTTCCGGGTGCTAGGTCAACCTTAAATTCAATTTCTCTTTCGGGTGGCAATGACCCCAACTCCTCCGGAAATACGTCCGGATACTCACTAATCACCGGCATGTCCTCCAGTTTAACCTTTTCTCCTGGGGTGTTAACTAGAAAAGCTAAATAACCGCGTGCCCCATGACTAAGCAATTTCCTAGCCCTTATTCCCAAAATGAGTGCAGATGAGGCTAACATACCCCTCACGTCTAGCTTTAGAGTTGCCTCATGCAAAACTCAACCACCTTCATCCTACAATCTACCCGAGCATGATAATGAGCTAGCCAATCCATGCCTAAAATAACATCATACCCCTTAATGGCTAGACTTATGAGGTCGACTACTAATTTCCGCTCACCAATCCAAATATCACAATTTCTATACACCTCATTCGGAAGTAAAGTTTGGTTACCCGTAAGTGTTCTTACTTCTAAGTCATAAGGTAGCCTTTCAACTTTCATGTCAATTCCAAGCATAAATGTAGGGCTAACAAAAGAATGAGTGGCACCAGGGTCTATCAAAATTTTGGCTAAACGATGGAAAACAGGAATCGTACCTTCCACTACCTCCATTGGCTCAGGTATCGATTGTTGGTCCAACGAATACACCCTGGCTGGTACCTTTGACCTGGTCCCTACTATATTGGTCGGTTTCGGATTCAATTTGCTAGCTTGTGACGCCCCCGCTTCTCCCAAGGGCGAACCCTAGGGTATCGACGGGACGCCTGCCTAGCTCGCGCCAAGACTCGAAACACAAAGCTAATAAAACTATATTAAACCAAAAGAGTACTATTCATAATATATTTAACGCCAAAAGAGTTCTATTTACATCTTCAAAAGTATCTATTCAGACCACCATATTATAATATAATAACAATCAGCAGAAGGTGGACCCTAAGGTGGGTCCTTATACAAACCACCAAAATAAAAAGGAACATCTTAACCGACCAACTATTACAACTAACCCTAACTATACTAGTGGCAGTGTCCAAAAGTTTTCCCGCGTCGCCCCCTGCTAAGGAAAACAAAGGAAACGGGATAAGCTATAAGCTTAGTAAGTACACGGGGGTAAACACGTAAATTTCATATGAAGATAAACAATTATTTCACAAAATGCCAAGTCAAGTGCAAAAGTAACAATACAAAGGGAGGATACAGGTTGGCTCCAAAGCCAAGTCGTTTGCCATGCGTGACCTCCTGTCGACACTCCGTCGACCACGAATAAGGTCCGTAGAACTCCACTTGTACACCTACCTAACACCTTATCACCCTCACTGGCCAATCACCTCACGAACTTGCTCGAGCGAACGAAATCACAAACTTGAGCTTGAATCACAAGCTCGGGTCACAAACTTGGTTCATAACTTGAACCTACGAACTTGGTGACCTCAGACTAGGTTGGACTGGCTTCGACCAAGCCCGGACCGGCTCGAATAGTCCATCTAGGTCTTGAGATCGGGCCCACAACTTCAACATATTTCACGAACTCACGAAAGTCACCCCGAGCTCCAAGCTCAAGGGGTTCAAACCCAAAACAATTCATGTATACACATCTCATAAGAAACATAGGTACAAACTAGGGTTTCGGTCGAGTGCGATGAAGTATACCCTCGCCTAGGTACCCTTTCATTCACCTTAAACACATAAGCAAGTTATATACAAAATGGCCCGAATACTTACCCAAAACACAAAAGTAGTACAAGAGTGGAAATCTCTTCGTGCGTTTTAGCTAGTAGTAGGCCCCACCGGCTCCGCTTAGCTCACCACGGTCTGAAATAGAAGATTGCATCACGTTATATCACAAACGGCTACTAACATGCCCAAAACAAGCAAAACGGCAAAATCGGCACGTGCAAGTGCGGAAACGGCAAGTTGGACACGCGCGCGCGCGGAACGGTACACGGAACGGCACACGGAACGGCCAAATCCGCCATCTCAAGCCGTTTTGATCAAAAGTTAGGCTAGGATTATCGGATCAAGGTGGGTGAGACACCGTTTCGAAGCTATGAGGAAGGGCTACAACTTTTATTTAGACATCTCAACCCAGATCTCAATAAGTATTGGTCAAAAATGCACAAAATTTTTCCAGCTATTTCATTTCGGGTTACCAAACAGGCCCTGTTTGAAAGACTGTAACTCACGGTTCAGAAATTGGAATCAAGAAATTCCAGAGGCGTTAGAAAGCTAAGATATAAGGCTATAACTTTCATGTTTGGACCAAAAGCTGAATCAATACAGAGCATGGAGGAAAATGGGTCCAAACATTCTTGTCAGAACTGTCCAATGCGCAGGCAGTTCTGACAATCGATCTTGTTTTGGTCATAACTGAAGCTACGGGACTCGGATTTGGATGCACTTTATACCGTTTCAAAGCTGAGACCAAGATCTACATTTATTATGAAGAGGTCAACACCCAGTTCGTACGTTACCAAAACGGAAAAAACACGGTCAGAGGCTGAATCCAGAAACGTCACCAAAATCACAGTTTTGCATGACTATAAGTGTTTTAGTCATAACTCAGGATCTGCTGATCGGATTAGGCTGAAATTTTGTAGGAACAACAAGAACTTAAGAAGCTACAACTTTAATGTTTTGAGAAACTTCTGAATCAATACGTAGTATCAAGAAAAATGGAGCTTAAGTTCAGGTTCTGGGCTACCCTGTTTGGGGTTTTGAACGGTTTCGCGCAACGCAAACGCATGGTTCGTTTTCCTGGTTCTCTTGCAAGTTTTCTAACTACTTTCATACCAAAGAAACACATATGTACCAGCTTCTAAATGACCTACCAAAGGTCCGAAACTTCCCTCTAAGACACTACCAAATTAGCCAAAAACTAACCATGATCCTTAAACTAACTTTTTGCACCATTGAACTTATTCTAACCATCTACTAACCAAACCCTAACTCACTAAACATTAACCAAGCTGAA